>NC_134645.1:15570418-15857181 GCF_030463565.1 Pelecanus crispus
TCACAAAGTGCAAACATCCAGCCATTTCTCCCACACCAGAGCTCTAAGGCCTAAGAGCTGGTGCTGTATTCAACTGCCCTTCCCACCGCACTCACAGCCAGACAACCCCCTGGCATCTCCCCTTGCCTTGCCTCCCACCACTCCCAAGACACATTCGCAAGCTCACTCTCACTCTCGGCACAGACCAGCTCACAAAGTTAAAACATACAGCCATTTCTCCCACACCAGAGCTCTAAGGCCTAAGAGCTGGTGCTGTTTCTGACTTTCCCTTGCCAGTGCTTTCACAGCCAAACATACACTAAGAATCTCCCCTTGCCTTGCCTCCCACCACTCCCAAGACACATTCGCAAGCTCACTCTCACTCTCGGCACAGACCAGCTCACAAAGTTAAAACATACAGCTATTTCTCCCACACCAGAGCTCTAAGGGCTTAGAGCTCCTGCTGTTTCTGACCTTCCCTTGCCAGTGCTTTCACAGCCAAACATACACTAAGAATCTCCCCTTGCCTTGCCTACCACCACTCCCAAGACACATTCGCAAGCTCACTCTCACTCTCGGCACAGACCAGCTCACAAAGTTAAAACATACAGCCATGTTTCCCTCTTAATATTTCTAAGGGCTTAATGCTCTTGCTGGTCCTCACCTTCCCTTGCCAGCACTTTCACACCCAGACAGACACTGCGGATGTACTTTTGCCTTGCCTCCCAGCACTCTCAATACACATTCGCAAGCTCACTCTCACTCTTCGCACAGACCAGCTCACAAAGTGCAAACATCCAGCCATTTCTCCCACACCAGAGCTCTAAGGCCTAAGAGCTGGTGCTGTATTCAACTGCCCTTCCCACCGCACTCACAGCCAGACACCCCCCTGGCATCTCCCCTTGCCTTGCCTCCCACCACTCCCAAGACACATTCTCAAGCTCCCTCTCACTCTCGGCACAGACCAGCTCACAAAGTTAAAACATACAGCCATTTCTCCCACACCAGAGCTCTAAGGCCTAAGAGCTGGTGCTGATTCTGACCTTCCCTTGCCAGTGCTTTCACAGCCAGACAGACACTAAGAATCTCCCCTTGCCTTGCCTCCCACCACTCCCAAGACACATTCGCAAGCTCACTCTCACTCTCGGCACAGACCAGCTCACAAAGTTAAAACATACAGCCATGTTTCCCTCTTAATATTTCTAAGGGCTTAATGCTCTTGCTGGTCCTCACCTTCCCTTGCCAGCACTTTCACACCCAGACAGACACTGCGGATGTACTTTTGCCTTGCCTCCCAGCACTCTCAATACACATTCGCAAGCTCACTCTCACTCTTCGCACAGACCAGCTCACAAAGTGCAAACATCCAGCCATTTCTCCCACACCAGAGCTCTAAGGGCTTAGAGCTCTTGCTCTTTCTGACTTTCCCTTGCCAGTGCTTTCACAGCCAAACATACACTAAGAATCTCCCCTTGCCTTGCCTCCCACCACTCCCAAGACACATTCGCAAGCTCACTCTCACTCTCGGCACAGACCAGCTCACAAAGTTAAAACATACAGCTATTTCTCCCACACCAGAGCTCTAAGGGCTTAGAGCTCCTGCTGTTTCTGACCTTCCCTTGCCAGTGCTTTCACAGCCAAACATACACTAAGAATCTCCCCTTGCCTTGCCTACCACCACTCCCAAGACACATTCGCAAGCTCACTCTCACTCTCGGCACAGACCAGCTCACAAAGTTAAAACATACAGCCATGTTTCCCTCTTAATATTTCTAAGGGCTTAATGCTCTTGCTGGTCCTCACCTTCCCTTGCCAGCACTTTCACACCCAGACAGACACTGCGGATGTACTTTTGCCTTGCCTCCCAGCACTCTCAATACACATTCGCAAGCTCACTCTCACTCTTCGCACAGACCAGCTCACAAAGTGCAAACATCCAGCCATTTCTCCCACACCAGAGCTCTAAGGCCTAAGAGCTGGTGCTGTATTCAACTGCCCTTCCCACCGCACTCACAGCCAGACACCCCCCTGGCATCTCCCCTTGCCTTGCCTCCCACCACTCCCAAGACACATTCTCAAGCTCCCTCTCACTCTCGGCACAGACCAGCTCACAAAGTTAAAACATACAGCCATTTCTCCCACACCAGAGCTCTAAGGCCTAAGAGCTGGTGCTGATTCTGACCTTCCCTTGCCAGTGCTTTCACAGCCAGACAGACACTAAGAATCTCCCCTTGCCTTGCCTCCCACCACTCCCAAGACACATTCGCAAGCTCACTCTCACTCCCGGCACAGACCAGCTCACAAAGTTAAAACATACAGCCATGTTTCCCTCTTAATATTTCTAAGGGCTTAATGCTCTTGCTGGTCCTCACCTTCCCTTGCTAGCACTTTCACACCCAGACAGACACTGCGGATGTACTTTTGCCTTGCCTCCCAGCACTCTCAATACACATTCGCAAGCTCACTCTCACTCTTCGCACAGACCAGCTCACAAAGTGCAAACATCCAGCCATTTCTCCCACACCAGAGCTCTAAGGCCTAAGAGCTGGTGCTGTATTCAACTGCCCTTCCCACCGCACTCACAGCCAGACAACCCCCTGGCATCTCCCCTTGCCTTGCCTCCCACCACTCCCAAGACACATTCGCAAGCTCACTCTCACTCTCGGCACAGACCAGCTCACAAAGTTAAAACATACAGCCATTTCTCCCACACCAGAGCTCTAAGGCCTAAGAGCTGGTGCTGTTTCTGACTTTCCCTTGCCAGTGCTTTCACAGCCAAACATACACTAAGAATCTCCCCTTGCCTTGCCTCCCACCACTCCCAAGACACATTCGCAAGCTCACTCTCACTCTCGGCACAGACCAGCTCACAAAGTTAAAACATACAGCTATTTCTCCCACACCAGAGCTCTAAGGGCTTAGAGCTCCTGCTGTTTCTGACCTTCCCTTGCCAGTGCTTTCACAGCCAAACATACACTAAGAATCTCCCCTTGCCTTGCCTACCACCACTCCCAAGACACATTCGCAAGCTCACTCTCACTCTCGGCACAGACCAGCTCACAAAGTTAAAACATACAGCCATGTTTCCCTCTTAATATTTCTAAGGGCTTAATGCTCTTGCTGGTCCTCACCTTCCCTTGCCAGCACTTTCACACCCAGACAGACACTGCGGATGTACTTTTGCCTTGCCTCCCAGCACTCTCAATACACATTCGCAAGCTCACTCTCACTCTTCTCACAGACCAGCTCACAAAGTGCAAACATCCAGCCATTTCTCCCACACCAGAGCTCTAAGGCCTAAGAGCTGGTGCTGTATTCAACTGCCCTTCCCACCGCACTCACAGACAGACACCCCCCTGGCATCTCCCCTTGCCTTGCCTCCCACCACTCCCAAGACACATTCGCAAGCTCACTCTCACTCTCGGCACAGACCAGCTCACAAAGTTAAAACATACAGCCATGTTTCCCTCTTAATATTTCTAAGGGCTTAATGCTCTTGCTGGTCCTCACCTTCCCTTGCCAGCACTTTCACACCCAGACAGACACTGCGGATGTACTTTTGCCTTGCCTCCCAGCACTCTCAATACACATTCGCAAGCTCACTCTCACTCTTCGCACAGACCAGCTCACAAAGTGCAAACATCCAGCCATTTCTCCCACACCAGAGCTCTAAGGCCTAAGAGCTGGTGCTGTATTCAACTGCCCTTCCCACCGCACTCACAGCCAGACAACCCCCTGGCATCTCCCCTTGCCTTGCCTCCCACCACTCCCAAGACACATTCGCAAGCTCACTCTCACTCTCGGCACAGACCAGCTCACAAAGTATAAAACATCCAGCCATTTCTCCCACACCAGAGCTCTAAGGGCTTAGAGCTCCTGCTGTTTCTGACCTTCCCTTGCCAGTGCTTTCACAGCCAAACATACACTAAGAATCTCCCCTTGCCTTGCCTCCCACCACTCCCAAGACACATTCGCAAGCTCACTCTCACTCTCGGCACAGACCAGCTCACAACGTGAAAACATCCAGCCATTTCTCCCACACCAGAGCTCTAAGGGCTTAGAGCTGGTGCTGATTCTGACCTTCCCTTGCCAGTGCTTTCACAGCCAAACATACACTAAGAATCTCCCCTTGCCTTGCCTCCCACCACTCCCAAGACACATTCTCAAGCTCACTCTCACTCTCGGCACAGACCAGCTCACAAAGTTAAAACATACAGCCATTTCTCCCACACCAGAGCTCTAAGGCCTAAGAGCTGGTGCTGTTTCTGACTTTCCCTTGCCAGTGCTTTCACAGCCAAACATACACTAAGAATCTCCCCTTGCCTTGCCTCCCACCACTCCCAAGACACATTCGCAAGCTCACTCTCACTCTCGGCACAGACCAGCTCACAAAGTTAAAACATACAGCTATTTCTCCCACACCAGAGCTCTAAGGGCTTAGAGCTCCTGCTGTTTCTGACCTTCCCTTGCCAGTGCTTTCACAGCCAAACATACACTAAGAATCTCCCCTTGCCTTGCCTACCACCACTCCCAAGACACATTCGCAAGCTCACTCTCACTCTTGGCACAGACCAGCTCACAAAGTTAAAACATACAGCCATGTTTCCCTCTTAATATTTCTAAGGGCTTAATGCTCTTGCTGGTCCTCACCTTCCCTTGCCAGCACTTTCACACCCAGACAGACACTGCGGATGTACTTTTGCCTTGCCTCCCAGCACTCTCAATACACATTCGCAAGCTCACTCTCACTCTTCGCACAGACCAGCTCACAAAGTGCAAACATCCAGCCATTTCTCCCACCCCAGAGCTCTAAGGCCTAAGAGCTGGTGCTGTATTCAACTGCCCTTCCCACCGCACTCACAGCCAGACACCCCCCTGGCATCTCCCCTTGCCTTGCCTCCCACCACTCCCAAGACACATTCTCAAGCTCCCTCTCACTCGCGGCACAGACCAGCTCACAAAGTTAAAACATACAGCCATGTTTCCCTCTTAATATTTCTAAGGGCTTAATGCTCTTGCTGGTCCTCACCTTCCCTTGCCAGCACTTTCACACCCAGACAGACACTGCGGATGTACTTTGGCCTTGCCTCCCAGCACTCTCAATACACATTCGCAAGCTCACTCTCACTCTTCGCACAGACCAGCTCACAAAGTGCAAACATCCAGCCATTTCTCCCACACCAGAGCTCTAAGGCCTAAGAGCTGGTGCTGTATTCAACTGCCCTTCCCACCGCACTCACAGCCAGACACCCCCCTGGCATCTCCCCTTGCCTTGCCTCCCACCACTCCCAAGACACATTCGCAAGCTCACTCTCACTCTCGGCACAGACCAGCTCACAAAGTTAAAACATACAGCCATTTCTCCCACACCAGAGCTCTAAGGCCTAAGAGCTGGTGCTGTTTCTGACCTTCCCTTGCCAGTGCTTTCACAGCCAAACATACACTAAGAATCTCCCCTTGCCTTGCCTCCCACCACTCCCAAGACACATTCGCAAGCTAACTCTCACTCTCGGCACAGACCAGCTCACAAAGTTAAAACATCCAGCCATTTCTCCCACACCAGAGCTCTAAGGGCTTAGAGCTCTTGCTCTTTCTGACTTTCCCTTGCCAGTGCTTTCACAGCCAAACATATACTAATAATCTCCCCTTGCCTTGCCTCGCACCACTCCCAAGACACATTCGCAAGCTCCCTCACACTCTCGGCACAGACCAGCTCACAACGTGAAAACATCCAGCCATTTCTCCCACACCAGAGCTCTAAGGGCTTAGAGCTCCTGCTGTTTCTGACCTTCCCTTGCCAGTGCTTTCACAGCCAAACATACACTAAGAATCTCCCCTTGCCTTGCCTCCCACCACTCCCAAGACACATTCGCAAGCTCACTCTCACTCTCGGCACAGACCAGCTCACAAAGTTAAAACATACAGCCATTTCTCCCACACCAGAGCTCTAAGGCCTAAGAGCTGGTGCTGTTTCTGACTTTCCCTTGCCAGTGCTTTCACAGCCAAACATACACTAAGAATCTCCCCTTGCCTTGCCTCCCACCACTCCCAAGACACATTCGCAAGCTCACTCTCACTCTCGGCACAGACCAGCTCACAAAGTTAAAACATACAGCTATTTCTCCCACACCAGACCTCTAAGGGCTTAGAGCTCCTGCTGTTTCTGACCTTCCCTTGCCAGTGCTTTCACAGCCAAACATACACTAAGAATCTCCCCTTGCCTTGCCTACCACCACTCCCAAGACACATTCGCAAGCTCACTCTCACTCTTGGCACAGACCAGCTCACAAAGTTAAAACATACAGCCATGTTTCCCTCTTAATATTTCTAAGGGCTTAATGCTCTTGCTGGTCCTCACCTTCCCTTGCCAGCACTTTCACACCCAGACAGACACTGCGGATGTACTTTTGCCTTGCCTCCCAGCACTCTCAATACACATTCGCAAGCTCACTCTCACTCTTCTCACAGACCAGCTCACAAAGTGCAAACATCCAGCCATTTCTCCCACACCAGAGCTCTAAGGCCTAAGAGCTGGTGCTGTATTCAACTGCCCTTCCCACCGCACTCACAGACAGACACCCCCCTGGCATCTCCCCTTGCCTTGCCTCCCACCACTCCCAAGACACATTCGCAAGCTCACTCTCACTCTCGGCACAGACCAGCTCACAAAGTTAAAACATACAGCCATGTTTCCCTCTTAATATTTCTAAGGGCTTAATGCTCTTGCTGGTCCTCACCTTCCCTTGCCAGCACTTTCACACCCAGACAGACACTGCGGATGTACTTTTGCCTTGCCTCCCAGCACTCTCAATACACATTCGCAAGCTCACTCTCACTCTTCGCACAGACCAGCTCACAAAGTGCAAACATCCAGCCATTTCTCCCACACCAGAGCTCTAAGGCCTAAGAGCTGGTGCTGTATTCAACTGCCCTTCCCACCGCACTCACAGCCAGACACCCCCCTGGCATCTCCCCTTGCCTTGCCTCCCACCACTCCCAAGACACATTCTCAAGCTCCCTCTCACTCTCGGCACAGACCAGCTCACAAAGTTAAAACATTCAGCCATTTCTCCCACACCAGACCTCTAAGGCCTAAGAGCTGGTGCTGATTCTGACCTTCCCTTGCCAGTGCTTTCACAGCCAAACATACACTAAGAATCTCCCCTTGCCTTGCCTACCACCACTCCCAAGACACATTCGCAAGCTCACTCTCACTCTCGGCACAGACCAGCTCACAATGTTAAAACATACAGCCATGTTTCCCTCTTAATATTTCTAAGGGCTTAATGCTCTTGCTGGTCCTCACCTTCCCTTGCCAGCACTTTCACACCCAGACAGACACTGCGGATGTACTTTTGCCTTGCCTCCCAGCACTCTCAATACACATTCGCAAGCTCACTCTCACTCTTCGCACAGACCAGCTCACAAAGTGCAAACATCCAGCCATTTCTCCCACACCAGAGCTCTAAGGCCTAAGAGCTGGTGCTGTATTCAACTGCCCTTCCCACCGCACTCACAGCCAGACACCCCCCTGGCATCTCCCCTTGCCTTGCCTCCCACCACTCCCAAGACACATTCTCAAGCTCACTCTCACTCTCGGCACAGACCAGCTCCCAAAGTATAAAACATCCAGCCATTTCTCCCACACCAGAGCTCTAAGGGCTTAGAGCTCCTGCTGTTTCTGACCTTCCCTTGCCAGTGCTTTCACAGCCAAACATACACTAAGAATCTCCCCTTGCCTTGCCTCCCACCACTCCCAAGACACATTCGCAAGCTCACTCACACTCTCGGCACAGACCAGCTCACAAAGTTAAAACATACAGCCATTTCTCCCACACCAGACCTCTAAGGGCTTAGAGCTCCTGCTGTTTCTGACCTTCCCTTGCCAGTGCTTTCACAGCCAAACATACACTAAGAATCTCCCCTTGCCTTGCCTCCCACCACTCCCAAGACACATTCGCAAGCTCACTCTCACTCTCGGCACAGACCAGCTCACAAAGTTAAAACATACAGCTATTTCTCCCACACCAGAGCTCTAAGGGCTTAGAGCTCCTGCTGTTTCTGACCTTCCCTTGCCAGTGCTTTCACAGCCAAACATACACTAAGAATCTCCCCTTGCCTTGCCTCCCACCACTCCCAAGACACATTCGCAAGCTAACTCTCACTCTCGGCACAGACCAGCTCACAAAGTTAAAACATCCAGCCATTTCTCCCACACCAGAGCTCTAAGGGCTTAGAGCTCTTGCTCTTTCTGACTTTCCCTTGCCAGTGCTTTCACAGCCAAACATATACTAATAATCTCCCCTTGCCTTGCCTCGCACCACTCCCAAGACACATTCGCAAGCTCCCTCACACTCTCGGCACAGACCAGCTCACAACGTGAAAACATCCAGCCATTTCTCCCACACCAGAGCTCTAAGGGCTTAGAGCTCCTGCTGTTTCTGACCTTCCCTTGCCAGTGCTTTCACAGCCAAACATACACTAAGAATCTCCCCTTGCCTTGCCTCCCACCACTCCCAAGACACATTCGCAAGCTCACTCTCACTCTCGGCACAGACCAGCTCACAAAGTTAAAACATACAGCCATTTCTCCCACACCAGAGCTCTAAGGCCTAAGAGCTGGTGCTGTTTCTGACTTTCCCTTGCCAGTGCTTTCACAGCCAAACATACACTAAGAATCTCCCCTTGCCTTGCCTCCCACCACTCCCAAGACACATTCGCAAGCTCACTCTCACTCTCGGCACAGACCAGCTCACAAAGTTAAAACATACAGCTATTTCTCCCACACCAGACCTCTAAGGGCTTAGAGCTCCTGCTGTTTCTGACCTTCCCTTGCCAGTGCTTTCACAGCCAAACATACACTAAGAATCTCCCCTTGCCTTGCCTACCACCACTCCCAAGACACATTCGCAAGCTCACTCTCACTCTTGGCACAGACCAGCTCACAAAGTTAAAACATACAGCCATGTTTCCCTCTTAATATTTCTAAGGGCTTAATGCTCTTGCTGGTCCTCACCTTCCCTTGCCAGCACTTTCACACCCAGACAGACACTGCGGATGTACTTTTGCCTTGCCTCCCAGCACTCTCAATACACATTCGCAAGCTCACTCTCACTCTTCTCACAGACCAGCTCACAAAGTGCAAACATCCAGCCATTTCTCCCACACCAGAGCTCTAAGGCCTAAGAGCTGGTGCTGTATTCAACTGCCCTTCCCACCGCACTCACAGACAGACACCCCCCTGGCATCTCCCCTTGCCTTGCCTCCCACCACTCCCAAGACACATTCGCAAGCTCACTCTCACTCTCGGCACAGACCAGCTCACAAAGTTAAAACATACAGCCATGTTTCCCTCTTAATATTTCTAAGGGCTTAATGCTCTTGCTGGTCCTCACCTTCCCTTGCCAGCACTTTCACACCCAGACAGACACTGCGGATGTACTTTTGCCTTGCCTCCCAGCACTCTCAATACACATTCGCAAGCTCACTCTCACTCTTCGCACAGACCAGCTCACAAAGTGCAAACATCCAGCCATTTCTCCCACACCAGAGCTCTAAGGCCTAAGAGCTGGTGCTGTATTCAACTGCCCTTCCCACCGCACTCACAGCCAGACACCCCCCTGGCATCTCCCCTTGCCTTGCCTCCCACCACTCCCAAGACACATTCTCAAGCTCCCTCTCACTCTCGGCACAGACCAGCTCACAAAGTTAAAACATTCAGCCATTTCTCCCACACCAGACCTCTAAGGCCTAAGAGCTGGTGCTGATTCTGACCTTCCCTTGCCAGTGCTTTCACAGCCAAACATACACTAAGAATCTCCCCTTGCCTTGCCTACCACCACTCCCAAGACACATTCGCAAGCTCACTCTCACTCTCGGCACAGACCAGCTCACAATGTTAAAACATACAGCCATGTTTCCCTCTTAATATTTCTAAGGGCTTAATGCTCTTGCTGGTCCTCACCTTCCCTTGCCAGCACTTTCACACCCAGACAGACACTGCGGATGTACTTTTGCCTTGCCTCCCAGCACTCTCAATACACATTCGCAAGCTCACTCTCACTCTTCGCACAGACCAGCTCACAAAGTGCAAACATCCAGCCATTTCTCCCACACCAGAGCTCTAAGGCCTAAGAGCTGGTGCTGTATTCAACTGCCCTTCCCACCGCACTCACAGCCAGACACCCCCCTGGCATCTCCCCTTGCCTTGCCTCCCACCACTCCCAAGACACATTCTCAAGCTCACTCTCACTCTCGGCACAGACCAGCTCCCAAAGTATAAAACATCCAGCCATTTCTCCCACACCAGAGCTCTAAGGGCTTAGAGCTCCTGCTGTTTCTGACCTTCCCTTGCCAGTGCTTTCACAGCCAAACATACACTAAGAATCTCCCCTTGCCTTGCCTCCCACCACTCCCAAGACACATTCGCAAGCTCACTCACACTCTCGGCACAGACCAGCTCACAAAGTTAAAACATACAGCCATTTCTCCCACACCAGACCTCTAAGGGCTTAGAGCTCCTGCTGTTTCTGACCTTCCCTTGCCAGTGCTTTCACAGCCAAACATACACTAAGAATCTCCCCTTGCCTTGCCTCCCACCACTCCCAAGACACATTCGCAAGCTCACTCTCACTCTCGGCACAGACCAGCTCACAAAGTTAAAACATACAGCTATTTCTCCCACACCAGAGCTCTAAGGGCTTAGAGCTCCTGCTGTTTCTGACCTTCCCTTGCCAGTGCTTTCACAGCCAAACATACACTAAGAATCTCCCCTTGCCTTGCCTCCCACCACTCCCAAGACACATTCGCAAGCTAACTCTCACTCTCGGCACAGACCAGCTCACAAAGTTAAAACATCCAGCCATTTCTCCCACACCAGAGCTCTAAGGGCTTAGAGCTCTTGCTCTTTCTGACTTTCCCTTGCCAGTGCTTTCACAGCCAAACATATACTAATAATCTCCCCTTGCCTTGCCTCGCACCACTCCCAAGACACATTCGCAAGCTCCCTCACACTCTCGGCACAGACCAGCTCACAACGTGAAAACATCCAGCCATTTCTCCCACACCAGAGCTCTAAGGGCTTAGAGCTCCTGCTGTTTCTGACCTTCCCTTGCCAGTGCTTTCACAGCCAAACATACACTAAGAATCTCCCCTTGCCTTGCCTCCCACCACTCCCAAGACACATTCGCAAGCTCACTCTCACTCTCGGCACAGACCAGCTCACAAAGTTAAAACATACAGCCATTTCTCCCACACCAGAGCTCTAAGGCCTAAGAGCTGGTGCTGTTTCTGACTTTCCCTTGCCAGTGCTTTCACAGCCAAACATACACTAAGAATCTCCCCTTGCCTTGCCTCCCACCACTCCCAAGACACATTCGCAAGCTCACTCTCACTCTCGGCACAGACCAGCTCACAAAGTTAAAACATACAGCTATTTCTCCCACACCAGACCTCTAAGGGCTTAGAGCTCCTGCTGTTTCTGACCTTCCCTTGCCAGTGCTTTCACAGCCAAACATACACTAAGAATCTCCCCTTGCCTTGCCTACCACCACTCCCAAGACACATTCGCAAGCTCACTCTCACTCTTGGCACAGACCAGCTCACAAAGTTAAAACATACAGCCATGTTTCCCTCTTAATATTTCTAAGGGCTTAATGCTCTTGCTGGTCCTCACCTTCCCTTGCCAGCACTTTCACACCCAGACAGACACTGCGGATGTACTTTTGCCTTGCCTCCCAGCACTCTCAATACACATTCGCAAGCTCACTCTCACTCTTCTCACAGACCAGCTCACAAAGTGCAAACATCCAGCCATTTCTCCCACACCAGAGCTCTAAGGCCTAAGAGCTGGTGCTGTATTCAACTGCCCTTCCCACCGCACTCACAGACAGACACCCCCCTGGCATCTCCCCTTGCCTTGCCTCCCACCACTCCCAAGACACATTCGCAAGCTCACTCTCACTCTCGGCACAGACCAGCTCACAAAGTTAAAACATACAGCCATTTCTCCCACACCAGAGCTCTAAGGCCTAAGAGCTGGTGCTGTTTCTGACTTTCCCTTGCCAGTGCTTTCACAGCCAAACATACACTAAGAATCTCCCCTTGCCTTGCCTCCCACCACTCCCAAGACACATTCGCAAGCTCACTCTCACTCTCGGCACAGACCAGCTCACAAAGTTAAAACATACAGCTATTTCTCCCACACCAGAGCTCTAAGGGCTTAGAGCTCCTGCTGTTTCTGACCTTCCCTTGCCAGTGCTTTCACAGCCAAACATACACTAAGAATCTCCCCTTGCCTTGCCTCCCAGCACTCTCAATACACATTCGCAAGCTCACTCTCACTCTTCGCACAGACCAGCTCACAAAGTTAAAACATCCAGCCATTTCTCCCACACCAGAGCTCTAAGGGCTTAGAGCGCTTGCTGTTTCTGACCTTCCCTTGCCAGTGCTTTCACAGCCAAACATACACTAATAATCTCCCCTTGCCTTGCCTCCCACCACTCCCAAGACACATTCTCAAGCTCCCTCTCACTCTCGGCACAGACCAGCTCACAAAGTTAAAACATCCAGCCATTTCTCCCACACCAGAGCTCTAAGGGCTTAGAGCTCTTGCTGTTTCTGACCTTCCCTTGCCAGTGCTTTCACAGCCAAACATACACTAAGAATCTCCCCTTGCCTTGCCTCCCACCACTCCCAAGACACATTCGCAAGTTCACTCTCACTCTCGGCACAGACCAGCTCACAAAGTTAAAACATACAGCCATGTTTCCCTCTTAATATTTCTAAGGGCTTAATGCTCTTGCTGGTCCTCACCTTCCCTTGCCAGCACTTTCACACCCAGACAGACACTGCGGATGTACTTTTGCCTTGCCTCCCAGCACTCTCAATACACATTCACAAGCTCACTATCACTCTTCGCACAGACCAGCTCACAAAGTGCAAACATCCAGCCATTTCTCCCACACCACAGCTCTAAGGCCTAAGAGCTGGTGCTGTATTCAACTGCCCTTCCCACCGCACTCACAGCCAGACACCCCCCTGGCATCTCCCCTTGCCTTGCCTCCCACCACTCCCAAGACACATTCGCAAGCTCACTCTCACTCTCGGCACAGACCAGCTCACAAAGTTAAAACATACAGCCATTTCTCCCACACCAGACCTCTAAAGGCTTAGATCGATTGCTGTTTCTGATCTTCCCTTGCCAGTGCTTTCACAGCCAAACATACACTAAGAATCTCCCCTTGCCTTGCCTCCCACCACTCCCAAGACACATTCGCAAGCTCACTCTCACTCTCGGCACAGACCAGCTCACAAAGTTAAAACATACAGCCATGTTTCCCTCTTAATATTTCTAAAGGGCTTAATGCTCTTGCTGGTCCTCACCTTCCCTTGCCAGCACTTTCACACCCAGACAGACACTGCGGATGTACTTTTGCCTTGCCTCCCAGCACTCTCAATACACATTCGCAAGCTCACTCTCACTCTTCGCACAGACCAGCTCACAAAGTGCAAACATCCAGCCATTTCTCCCACACCAGAGCTCTAAGGGCTTAGAGCTCCTGCTGTTTCTGACCTTCCCTTGCCAGTGCTTTCACAGCCAAACATACACTAAGAATCTCCCCTTGCCTTGCCTCCCACCACTCCCAAGACACATTCTCAAGCTCACTCTCACTCTCGGCACAGACCAGCTCACAAAGTTAAAACATCCAGCCATTTCTCCCACACCAGAGCTCTAAGGACTAAGAGCTGGTGCTGTATTCAACTGCCCTTCCCACCGCACTCACAGACAGACACCCCCCTGGCATCTCCCCTTGCCTTGCCTCCCACCACTCCCAAGACACATTCGCAAGCTCCCTCTCACTCTCGGCACAGACCAGCTCACAAAGTTAAAACATACAGCCATGTTTCCCTCTTAATATTTCTAAGGGCTTAATGCTCTTGCTGTTTCTGACCTTCCCTTGCCAGCACTTTCACACCCAGACAGACACTGCGGATGTACTTTTGCCTTGCCTCCCAGCACTCTCAATACACATTCGCAAGCTCACTCTCACTCTTCGCACAGACCAGCTCACAAAGTGCAAACATCCAGCCATTTCTCCCACACCAGAGCTCTAAGGCCTAAGAGCTGGTGCTGTATTCAACTGCCCTTCCCACCGCACTCACAGCCAGACACCCCCCTGGCATCTCCCCTTGCCTTGCCTCCCACCACTCCCAAGACACATTCGCAAGCTCACTCTCACTCTCGGCACAGACCAGCTCACAAAGTTAAAACATACAGCCATTTCTCCCACACCAGACCTCTAAAGGCTTAGAGCGCTTGCTGTTTTTGACCTTCCCTTGCCAGTGCTTTCACAGCCAAACATACACTAAGAATCTCCCCTTGCCTTGCCTCCCACCACTCCCAAGACACATTCGCAAGCTCACTCTCACTCTCGGCACAGACCAGCTCACAAAGTTAAAACATACAGCCATGTTTCCCTCTTAATATTTCTAAGGGCTTAATGCTCTTGCTGGTCCTCACCTTCCCTTGCCAGCACTTTCACACCCAGACAGACACTGCGGATGTACTTTTGCCTTGCCTCCCAGCACTCTCAATACACATTCGCAAGCTCACTCTCACTCTTCGCACAGACCAGCTCACAAAGTGCAAACATCCAGCCATTTCTCCCACACCAGAGCTCTAAGGGCTTAGAGCTCCTGCTGTTTCTGACCTTCCCTTGCCAGTGCTTTCACAGCCAAACATACACTAAGAATCTCCCCTTGCCTTGCCTCCCACCACTCCCAAGACACATTCGCAAGCTCACTCTCACTCTCGGCACAGACCAGCTCACAAAGTTAAAACATACAGCCATTTCTCCCACACCAGAGCTCTAAGGGCTTAGAGCTCTTGCTGTTTCTGACTTTCCCTTGCCAGTGCTTTCACAGCCAAACATACACTAAGAATCTCCCCTTGCCTTGCCTACCACCACTCCCAAGACACATTCGCAAGCTCCCTCACACTCTCGGCACAGAGCAGCTCACAAAGTTAAAACATCCAGCCATTTCTCCCACACCAGAGCTCTAAGGCCTAAGAGCTGGTGCTGTTTCTGACCTTCCCTTGCCAGTGCTTTCACAGCCAAACATACACTAAGAATCTCCCCTTGCCTTGCCTCCCACCACTCACAAGACACATTCTCAAGCTCACTCTCACTCTCGGCACAGACCAGCTCACAAAGTTAAAACATACAGCCATTTCTCCCACACCAGAGCTCTAAGGCCTAAGAGCTGGTGCTGTATTCAACTGCCCTTCCCACCGCACTCACAGCCAGACACCCCCCTGGCATCTCCCCTTGCCTTGCCTCCCACCACTCCCAAGACACATTCTCAAGCTCACTCTCACTCGCGGCACAGACCAGCTCCCAAAGTATAAAACATCCAGCCATTTCTCCCACACCAGAGCTCTAAGGGCTTAGAGCTCTTGCTGTTTCTGACCTTCCCTTGCCAGTGCTTTCACAGCCAAACATACACTAAGAATCTCCCCTTGCCTTGCCTCCCACCACTCCCAAGACACATTCGCAAGTTCACTCTCACTCTCGGCACAGACCAGCTCACAAAGTTAAAACATACAGCCATGTTTCCCTCTTAATATTTCTAAGGGCTTAATGCTCTTGCTGGTCCTCACCTTCCCTTGCCAGCACTTTCACACCCAGACAGACACTGCGGATGTACTTTTGCCTTGCCTCCCAGCACTCTCAATACACATTCGCAAGCTCACTCTCACTCTTCGCACAGACCAGCTCACAAAGTGCAAACATCCAGCCATTTCTCCCACACCAGAGCTCTAAGGGCTTAGAGCTCCTGCTGTTTCTGACCTTCCCTTGCCAGTGCTTTCACAGCCAAACATATACTAATAATCTCCCCTTGCCTTGCCTCCCACCACTCCCAAGACACATTCGCAAGCTCCCTCACACTCTCGGCACAGACCAGCTCACAAAGTTAAAACATCCAGCCATTTCTCCCACACCAGACCTCTAAGGCCTAAGAGCTGGTGCTGTTTCTGACCTTCCCTTGCCAGTGCTTTCACAGCCAAACATACACTAAGAATCTCCCCTTGCCTTGCCTCCCACCACTCCCAAGACACATTCGCAAGCTCACTCTCACTCTCGGCACAGACCAGCTCACAAAGTTAAAACATACAGCCATGTTTCCCTCTTAATATTTCTAAGGGCTTAATGCTCTTGCTGGTCCTCACCTTCCCTTGCCAGCACTTTCACACCCAGACAGACACTGCGGATGTACTTTTGCCTTGCCTCCCAGCACTCTCAATACACATTCGCAAGCTCACTCTCACTCTTCGCACAGACCAGCTCACAAAGTGCAAACATCCAGCCATTTCTCCCACACCAGAGCTCTAAGGCCTAAGAGCTGGTGCTGTATTCAACTGCCCTTCCCACCGCACTCACAGCCAGACACCCCACAGGCATCTCCCCTTGCCTTGCCTCCCACCACTCCCAAGACACATTCTCAAGCTCCCTCTCACTCTCGGCACAGACCAGCTCACAAAGTTAAAACATACAGCCATTTCTACCACACCAGAGCTCTAAGGGCTTAGAGCTCCTGTTCTTTCTGACCTTCCCTTGCCAGTGCTTTCACAGCCAAACATACACTAAGAATCTCCCCTTGCCTTGCCTCCCACCACTCCCAAGACACATTCGCAAGCTCACTCTCACTCTTCGCACAGACCAGCTCACAAAGTTAAAACATCCAGCCATTTCTCCCACACCAGAGCTCTAAGGGCTTAGAGCGCTTGCTGTTTCTGACCTTCCCTTGTCAGTGCTTTCACAGCCAAACATACACTAAGAATCTCCCCTTGCCTTGCCTCCCACCACTCCCAAGACACATTCTCAAGCTCCCTCTCACTCTCGGCACAGACCAGCTCACAAAGTTAAAACATCCAGCCATTTCTCCCACACCAGAGCTCTAAGGGCTTAGAGCTCTTGCTGTTTCTGACCTTCCCTTGCCAGTGCTTTCACAGCCAAACATACACTAAGAATCTCCCCTTGCCTTGCCTCCCACCACTCCCAAGACACATTCGCAAGTTCACTCTCACTCTCGGCACAGACCAGCTCACAAAGTTAAAACATACAGCCATGTTTCCCTCTTAATATTTCTAAGGGCTTAATGCTCTTGCTGGTCCTCACCTTCCCTTGCCAGCACTTTCACACCCAGACAGACACTGCGGATGTACTTTTGCCTTGCCTCCCACCACTCTCAATACACATTCACAAGCTCACTCTCACTCTTCGCACAGACCAGCTCACAAAGTGCAAACATCCAGCCATTTCTCCCACACCAGAGCTCTAAGGCCTAAGAGCTGGTGCTGTATTCAACTGCCCTTCCCACCGCACTCACAGCCAGACACCCCCCTGGCATCTCCCCTTGCCTTGCCTCCCACCACTCCCAAGACACATTCGCAAGCTCACTCTCACTCTCGGCACAGACCAGCTCACAAAGTTAAAACATACAGCCATTTCTCCCACACCAGACCTCTAAAGGCTTAGAGCGCTTGCTGTTTCTGACCTTCCCTTGCCAGTGCTTTCACAGCCAAACATACACTAAGAATCTCCCCTTGCCTTGCCTCCCACCACTCCCAAGACACATTCGCAAGCTCACTCTCACTCTCGGCACAGACCAGCTCACAAAGTTAAAACATACAGCCATGTTTCCCTCTTAATATTTCTAAAGGGCTTAATGCTCTTGCTGGTCCTCACCTTCCCTTGCCAGCACTTTCACACCCAGACAGACACTGCGGATGTACTTTTGCCTTGCCTCCCAGCACTCTCAATACACATTCGCAAGCTCACTCTCACTCTTCGCACAGACCAGCTCACAAAGTGCAAACATCCAGCCATTTCTCCCACACCAGAGCTCTAAGGCCTAAGAGCTCCTGCTGTTTCTGACCTTCCCTTGCCAGTGCTTTCACAGCCAAACATACACTAAGAATCTCCCCTTGCCTTGCCTCCCACCACTCCCAAGACACATTCTCAAGCTCCCTCTCACTCTCGGCACAGACCAGCTCACAAAGTTAAAACATCCAGCCATTTCTCCCACACCAGAGCTCTAAGGACTAAGAGCTGGTGCTGTATTCAACTGCCCTTCCCACCGCACTCACAGACATACACCCCCCTGGCATCTCCCCTTGCCTTGCCTCCCACCACTCCCAAGACACATTCGCAAGCTCCCTCTCACTCTCGGCACAGACCAGCTCACAAAGTTAAAACATACAGCCATGTTTCCCTCTTAATATTTCTAAGGGCTTAATGCTCTTGCTGGTCCTCACCTTCCCTTGCCAGCACTTTCACACCCAGGCAGACACTGCGGATGTACTTTGGCCTTGCCTCCCAGCACTCTCAATACACATTCGCAAGCTCACTCTCACTCTTCGCACAGACCAGCTCACAAAGTGCAAACATCCAGCCATTTCTCCCACACCAGAGCTCTAAGGCCTAAGAGCTGGTGCTGTATTCAACTGCCCTTCCCACCGCACTCACAGCCAGACACCCCCCTGGCATCTCCCCTTGCCTTGCCTCCCACCACTCCCAAGACACATTCGCAAGCTCACTCTCACTCTCGGCACAGACCAGCTCACAAAGTTAAAACATACAGCCATTTCTCCCACACCAGACCTCTAAAGGCTTAGAGCGCTTGCTGTTTTTGACCTTCCCTTGCCAGTGCTTTCACAGCCAAACATACACTAAGAATCTCCCCTTGCCTTGCCTCCCACCACTCCCAAGACACATTCGCAAGCTCACTCTCACTCTCGGCACAGACCAGCTCACAAAGTTAAAACATACAGCCATGTTTCCCTCTTAATATTTCTAAGGGCTTAATGCTCTTGCTGGTCCTCACCTTCCCTTGCCAGCACTTTCACACCCAGACAGACACTGCGGATGTACTTTTGCCTTGCCTCCCAGCACTCTCAATACACATTCGCAAGCTCACTCTCACTCTTCGCACAGACCAGCTCACAAAGTGCAAACATCCAGCCATTTCTCCCACACCAGAGCTCTAAGGGATTAGAGCTCCTGCTGTTTCTGACCTTCCCTTGCCAGTGCTTTCACAGCCAAACATACACTAAGAATCTCCCCTTGCCTTGCCTCCCACCACTCCCAAGACACATTCGCAAGCTCACTCTCACTCTCGGCACAGACCAGCTCACAAAGTTAAAACATCCAGCCATTTCTCCCACACCAGAGCTCTAAGGGCTTAGAGCTCTTGCTGTTTCTGACTTTCCCTTGCCAGTGCTTTCACAGCCAAACATACACTAAGAATCTCCCCTTGCCTTGCCTCCCACCACTCCCAAGACACATTCGCAAGCTCCCTCACACTCTCGGCACAGACCAGCTCACAAAGTGCAAACATCCAGCCATTTCTCCCACACCAGAGCTCTAAGGCCTAAGAGCTGGTGCTGTTTCTGACCTTCCCTTGCCAGTGCTTTCACAGCCAAACATACACTAAGAATCTCCCCTTGCCTTGCCTCCCACCACTCCCAAGACACATTCGCAAGTTCACTCTCACTCTCGGCACAGACCAGCTCACAAAGTTAAAACATACAGCCATGTTTCCCTCTTAATATTTCTAAGGGCTTAATGCTCTTGCTGGTCCTCACCTTCCCTTGCCAGCACTTTCACACCCAGACAGACACTGCGGATGTACTTTTGCCTTGCCTCCCAGCACTCTCAATACACATTCACAAGCTCACTCTCACTCTTCGCACAGACCAGCTCACAAAGTGCAAACATCCAGCCATTTCTCCCACACCAGAGCTCTAAGGCCTAAGAGCTGGTGCTGTATTCAACTGCCCTTCCCACCGCACTCACAGCCAGACACCCCCCTGGCATCTCCCCTTGCCTTGCCTCCCACCACTCCCAAGACACATTCGCAAGCTCACTCTCACTCTCGGCACAGACCAGCTCACAAAGTTAAAACATACAGCCATTTCTCCCACACCAGACCTCTAAAGGCTTAGAGCGCTTGCTGTTTCTGACCTTCCCTTGCCAGTGCTTTCACAGCCAAACATACACTAAGAATCTCCCCTTGCCTTGCCTCCCACCACTCCCAAGACACATTCGCAAGTTCACTCTCACTCTCGGCACAGACCAGCTCACAAAGTTAAAACATACAGCCATGTTTCCCTCTTAATATTTCTAAGGGCTTAATGCTCTTGCTGGTCCTCACCTTCCCTTGCCAGCACTTTCACACCCAGACAGACACTGCGGATGTACTTTTGCCTTGCCTCCCAGCACTCTCAATACACATTCGCAAGCTCACTCTCACTCTTCGCACAGAGCAGCTCACAAAGTGCAAACATCCAGCCATTTCTCCCACACCAGAGCTCTAAGGGCTTAGAGCTCCTGTTGTTTCTGACCTTCCCTTGCCAGTGCTTTCACAGCCAAACATACACTAAGAATCTCCCCTTGCCTTGCCTCCCACCACTCACAAGACACATTCTCAAGCTCACTCTCACTCTCGGCACAGACCAGCTCACAAAGTTAAAACATCCAGCCATTTCTCCCACACCAGAGCTCTAAGGCCTAAGAGCTGGTGCTGTATTCAACTGCCCTTCCCACCGCACTCACAGACAGACACCCCCCTGGCATCTCCCCTTGCCTTGCCTCCCACCACTCCCAAGACACATTCTCAAGCTCACTCTCACTCGCGGCACAGACCAGCTCACAAAGTATAAAACATCCAGCCATTTCTCCCACACCAGAGCTCTAAGGGCTTAGAGCTCTTGCTGTTTCTGACCTTCCCTTGCCAGTGCTTTCACAGCCAAACATACACTAAGAATCTCCCCTTGCCTTGCCTCCCACCACTCCCAAGACACATTCGCAAGTTCACTCTCACTCTCGGCACAGACCAGCTCACAAAGTTAAAACATACAGCCATGTTTCCCTCTTAATATTTCTAAAGGCTTAATGCTCTTGCTGGTCCTCACCTTCCCTTGCCAGCACTTTCACACCCAGACAGACACTGCGGATGTACTTTTGCCTTGCCTCCCAGCACTCACAATACACATTCGCAAGCTCACTCTCACTCTTCGCACAGACCAGCTCACAAAGTGCAAACATCCAGCCATTTCTCCCACACCAGAGCTCTAAGGGCTTAGAGCTCCTGCTGTTTCTGACCTTCCCTTGCCAGTGCTTTCACAGCCAAACATACACTAAGAATCTCCCCTTGCCTTGCCTCCCACCACTCCCAAGACACATTCTCAAGCTCCCTCTCACTCTCGGCACAGACCAGCTCACAAAGTTAAAATATCCAGCCATTTCTCCCACACCAGAGCTCTAAGGGCTTAGAGCTCTTGCTGTTTCTGACTTTCCCTTGCCAGTGCTTTCACAGCCAAACATATACTAATAATCTCCCCTTGCCTTGCCTCCCACCACTCCCAAGACACATTCGCAAGCTCCCTCACACTCTCGGCACAGAGCAGCTCACAAAGTTAAAACATCCAGCCATTTCTCCCACACCAGACCTCTAAGGCCTAAGAGCTGGTGCTGTTTCTGACCTTCCCTTGCCAGTGCTTTCACAGCCAAACATACACTAAGAATCTCCCCTTGCCTTGCCTCCCACCACTCCCAAGACACATTCGCAAGCTCACTCTCACTCTCGGCACAGACCAGCTCACAAAGTTAAAACATACAGCCATGTTTCCCTCTTAATATTTCTAAGGGCTTAATGCTCTTGCTGGTCCTCACCTTCCCTTGCCAGCACTTTCACACCCAGACAGACACTGCGGATGTACTTTTGCCTTGCCTCCCAGCACTCTCAATACACATTCGCAAGCTCACTCTCACTCTTCGCACAGACCAGCTCACAAAGTGCAAACATCCAGCCATTTCTCCCACACCAGAGCTCTAAGGCCTAAGAGCTGGTGCTGTATTCAACTGCCCTTCCCACCGCACTCACAGCCAGACACCCCCCTGGCATCTCCCCTTGCCTTGCCTCCCACCACTCCCAAGACACATTCTCAAGCTCACTCTCACTCTCGGCACAGACCAGCTCACAAAGTTAAAACATAGAGCCATTTCTCCCACACCAGAGCTCTAAGGGCTTAGAGCTCCTGCTGTTTCTGACCTTCCCTTGCCAGTGCTTTCACAGCCAAACATACACTAAGAATCTCCCCTTGCCTTGCCTCCCACCACTCCCAAGACACATTCGCAAGTTCACTCTCACTCTCGGCACAGACCAGCTCACAAAGTTAAAACATACAGCCATGTTTCCCTCTTAATATTTCTAAGGGCTTAATGCTCTTGCTGGTCCTCACCTTCCCTTGCCAGCACTTTCACACCCAGACAGACACTGCGGATGTACTTTTGCCTTGCCTCCCAGCACTCTCAATACACATTCACAAGCTCACTATCACTCTTCGCACAGACCAGCTCACAAAGTGCAAACATCCAGCCATTTCTCCCACACCAGAGCTCTAAGGCCTAAGAGCTCCTGCTGTTTCTGACCTTCCCTTGCCAGTGCTTTCACAGCCAAACATACACTAAGAATCTCCCCTTGCCTTGCCTCCCACCACTCCCAAGACACATTCTCAAGCTCCCTCTCACTCTCGGCACAGACCAGCTCACAAAGTTAAAACATCCAGCCATTTCTCCCACACCAGAGCTCTAAGGACTAAGAGCTGGTGCTGTATTCAACTGCCCTTCCCACCGCACTCACAGACAGACACCCCCCTGGCATCTCCCCTTGCCTTGCCTCCCACCACTCCCAAGACACATTCGCAAGCTCCCTCTCACTCTCGGCACAGACCAGCTCACAAAGTTAAAACATACAGCCATGTTTCCCTCTTAATATTTCTAAGGGCTTAATGCTCTTGCTGGTCCTCACCTTCCCTTGCCAGCACTTTCACACCCAGACAGACACTGCGGATGTACTTTTGCCTTGCCTCCCAGCACTCTCAATACACATTCGCAAGCTCACTCTCACTCTTCGCACAGACCAGCTCACAAAGTGCAAACATCCAGCCATTTCTCCCACACCAGAGCTCTAAGGGATTAGAGCTCCTGCTGTTTCTGACCTTCCCTTGCCAGTGCTTTCACAGCCAAACATACACTAAGAATCTCCCCTTGCCTTGCCTCCCACCACTCCCAAGACACATTCGCAAGCTCACTCTCACTCTCGGCACAGACCAGCTCACAAAGTTAAAACATACAGCCATTTCTCCCACACCAGAGCTCTAAGGGCTTAGAGCTCTTGCTGTTTCTGACTTTCCCTTGCCAGTGCTTTCACAGCCAAACATACACTAAGAATCTCCCCTTGCCTTGCCTCCCACCACTCCCAAGACACATTCGCAAGCTCCCTCACACTCTCGGCACAGACCAGCTCACAAAGTGCAAACATCCAGCCATTTCTCCCACACCAGACCTCTAAGGCCTAAGAGCTGGTGCTGTTTCTGACCTTCCCTTGCCAGTGCTTTCACAGCCAAACATACACTAAGAATCTCCCCTTGCCTTGCCTCCCACCACTCCCAAGACACATTCGCAAGCTCACTCTCACTCTCGGCACAGACCAGCTCACAAAGTTAAAACATACAGCCATGTTTCCCTCTTAATATTTCTAAGGGCTTAATGCTCTTGCTGGTCCTCACCTTCCCTTGCCAGCACTTTCACACCCAGACAGACACTGCGGATGTACTTTTGCCTTGCCTCCCAGCACTCTCAATACACATTCACAAGCTCACTATCACTCTTCGCACAGACCAGCTCACAAAGTGCAAACATCCAGCCATTTCTCCCACACCAGAGCTCTA
This sequence comes from Pelecanus crispus, assembly GCF_030463565.1. Lineage (NCBI taxonomy): Eukaryota > Metazoa > Chordata > Aves > Pelecaniformes > Pelecanidae > Pelecanus > Pelecanus crispus. The sequence continues at coordinate 15,594,195 of NC_134645.1, forward strand.
AGGCCTAAGAGCTGGTGCTGTATTCAACTGCCCTTCCCACCGCACTCACAGCCAGACACCCCCCTGGCATCTCCCCTTGCCTTGCCTCCCACCACTCCCAAGACACATTCTCAAGCTCACTCTCACTCTCGGCACAGACCAGCTCACAAAGTTAAAACATACAGCCATTTCTCCAACACCAGACATCTAAAGGCTTAGAGCGCTTGCTGTTTCTGACCTTCCCTTGCCAGTGCTTTCACAGCCAAACATACACTAAGAATCTCCCCTTGCCTTGCCTCCCACCACTCCCAAGACACATTCTCAAGCTCACTCTCACTCTTCGCACAGACCAGCTCACAAAGTGCAAACATCCAGCCATTTCTCCCACACCAGAGCTCTAAGGGCTTAGAGCTCCTGCTGTTTCTGACCTTCCCTTGCCAGTGCTTTCACAGCCAAACATACACTAAGAATCTCCCCTTGCCTTGCCTCCCACCACTCCCAAGACACATTCGCAAGCTCCCTCTCACTCTCGGCACAGACCAGCTCACAAAGTTAAAACATACAGCCATGTTTCCCTCTTAATATTTCTAAGGGCTTAATGCTCTTGCTGGTCCTCACCTTCCCTTGCCAGCACTTTCACACCCAGACAGACACTGCGGATGTACTTTTGCCTTGCCTCCCAGCACTCTCAATACACATTCGCAAGCTCACTCTCACTCTTCGCACAGACCAGCTCACAAAGTGCAAACATCCAGCCATTTCTCCCACACCAGAGCTCTAAGGCCTAAGAGCTGGTGCTGTATTCAACTGCCCTTCCCACCGCACTCACAGCCAGACACCCCACTGGCATCTCCCCTTGCCTTGCCTCCCACCACTCCCAAGACACATTCTCAAGCTCACTCTCACTCTCGGCACAGACCACCTCACAAAGTTAAAACATAGAGCCATTTCTCCCACACCAGAGCTCTAAGGGCTTAGAGCTGGTGCTGTTTCTGACCTTCCCTTGCCAGTGCTTTCACAGCCAAACATACACTAAGAATCTCCCCTTGCCTTGCCTCCCACCACTCCCAAGACACATTCGCAAGCTCACTCTCACTCTTCGCACAGACCAGCTCACAAAGTGCAAACATCCAGCCATTTCTCCCACACCAGAGCTCTAAGGCCTAAGAGCTGGTGCTGTATTCAACTGCCCTTCCCACCGCACTCACAGCCAGACACCCCCCTGGCATCTCCCCTTGCCTTGCCTCCCACCACTCCCAAGACACATTCTCAAGCTCACTCTCACTCTCGGCACAGACCAGCTCACAAAGTTAAAACATACAGCCATTTCTCCAACACCAGACATCTAAAGGCTTAGAGCGCTTGCTGTTTCTGACCTTCCCTTGCCAGTGCTTTCACAGCCAAACATACACTAAGAATCTCCCCTTGCCTTGCCTCCCACCACTCCCAAGACACATTCTCAAGCTCACTCTCACTCTTCGCACAGACCAGCTCACAAAGTGCAAACATCCAGCCATTTCTCCCACACCAGAGCTCTAAGGGCTTAGAGCTCCTGCTGTTTCTGACCTTCCCTTGCCAGTGCTTTCACAGCCAAACATACACTAAGAATCTCCCCTTGCCTTGCCTCCCACCACTCCCAAGACACATTCGCAAGCTCCCTCTCACTCTCGGCACAGACCAGCTCACAAAGTTAAAACATACAGCCATGTTTCCCTCTTAATCTTTCTAAGGGCTTAATGCTCTTGCTGGTCCTCACCTTCCCTTGCCAGCACTTTCACACCCAGACAGACACTGCGGATGTACTTTTGCCTTGCCTCCCAGCACTCTCAATACACATTCGCAAGCTCACTCTCACTCTTCGCACAGACCAGCTCACAAAGTGCAAACATCCAGCCATTTCTCCCACACCAGAGCTCTAAGGCCTAAGAGCTGGTGCTGTATTCAACTGCCCTTCCCACCGCACTCACAGCCAGACACCCCACTGGCATCTCCCCTTGCCTTGCCTCCCACCACTCCCAAGACACATTCTCAAGCTCACTCTCACTCTCGGCACAGACCACCTCACAAAGTTAAAACATAGAGCCATTTCTCCCACACCAGAGCTCTAAGGGCTTAGAGCTGGTGCTGTTTCTGACCTTCCCTTGCCAGTGCTTTCACAGCCAAACATACACTAAGAATCTCCCCTTGCCTTGCCTCCCACCACTCCCAAGACACATTCGCAAGCTCACTCTCACTCTTCGCACAGACCAGCTCACAAAGTGCAAACATCCAGCCATTTCTCCCACACCAGAGCTCTAAGGGCTTAGAGCGCTTGCTGTTTCTGACCTTCCCTTGCCAGTGCTTTCACAGCCAAACATACACTAAGAATCTCCCCTTGCCTTGCCTCCCACCACTCCCAAGACACATTCGCAAGTTCACTCTCACTCTCGGCACAGACCAGCTCACAAAGTTAAAACATACAGCCATGTTTCCCTCTTAATATTTCTAAGGGCTTAATGCTCTTGCTGGTCCTCACCTTCCCTTGCCAGCACTTTCACACCCAGACAGACACTGCGGATGTACTTTTGCCTTGCCTCCCAGCACTCTCAATACACATTCACAAGCTCACTATCACTCTTCGCACAGACCAGCTCACAAAGTGCAAACATCCAGCCATTTCTCCCACACCAGAGCTCTAAGGCCTAAGAGCTCCTGCTGTTTCTGACCTTCCCTTGCCAGTGCTTTCACAGCCAAACATACACTAAGAATCTCCCCTTGCCTTGCCTCCCACCACTCCCAAGACACATTCTCAAGCTCCCTCTCACTCTCGGCACAGACCAGCTCACAAAGTTAAAACATCCAGCCATTTCTCCCACACCAGAGCTCTAAGGACTAAGAGCTGGTGCTGTATTCAACTGCCCTTCCCACCGCACTCACAGACAGACACCCCCCTGGCATCTCCCCTTGCCTTGCCTCCCACCACTCCCAAGACACATTCGCAAGCTCCCTCTCACTCTCGGCACAGACCAGCTCACAAAGTTAAAACATACAGCCATGTTTCCCTCTTAATATTTCTAAGGGCTTAATGCTCTTGCTGGTCCTCACCTTCCCTTGCCAGCACTTTCACACCCAGACAGACACTGCGGATGTACTTTTGCCTTGCCTCCCAGCACTCTCAATACACATTCGCAAGCTCACTCTCACTCTTCGCACAGACCAGCTCACAAAGTGCAAACATCCAGCCATTTCTCCCACACCAGAGCTCTAAGGGATTAGAGCTCCTGCTGTTTCTGACCTTCCCTTGCCAGTGCTTTCACAGCCAAACATACACTAAGAATCTCCCCTTGCCTTGCCTCCCACCACTCCCAAGACACATTCGCAAGCTCACTCTCACTCTCGGCACAGACCAGCTCACAAAGTTAAAACATACAGCCATTTCTCCCACACCAGAGCTCTAAGGGCTTAGAGCTCTTGCTGTTTCTGACTTTCCCTTGCCAGTGCTTTCACAGCCAAACATACACTAAGAATCTCCCCTTGCCTTGCCTCCCACCACTCCCAAGACACATTCGCAAGCTCCCTCACACTCTCGGCACAGACCAGCTCACAAAGTTAAAACATCCAGCCATTTCTCCCACACCAGACCTCTAAGGCCTAAGAGCTGGTGCTGTTTCTGACCTTCCCTTGCCAGTGCTTTCACAGCCAAACATACACTAAGAATCTCCCCTTGCCTTGCCTCCCACCACTCCCAAGACACATTCGCAAGCTCACTCTCACTCTCGGCACAGACCAGCTCACAAAGTTAAAACATACAGCCATGTTTCCCTCTTAATATTTCTAAGGGCTTAATGCTCTTGCTGGTCCTCACCTTCCCTTGCCAGCACTTTCACACCCAGACAGACACTGCGGATGTACTTTTGCCTTGCCTCCCAGCACTCTCAATACACATTCACAAGCTCACTATCACTCTTCGCACAGACCAGCTCACAAAGTGCAAACATCCAGCCATTTCTCCCACACCAGAGCTCTAAGGCCTAAGAGCTGGTGCTGTATTCAACTGCCCTTCCCACCGCACTCACAGCCAGACACCCCCCTGGCATCTCCCCTTGCCTTGCCTCCCACCACTCCCAAGACACATTCTCAAGCTCACTCTCACTCTCGGCACAGACCAGCTCACAAAGTTAAAACATACAGCCATTTCTCCAACACCAGACATCTAAAGGCTTAGAGCGCTTGCTGTTTCTGACCTTCCCTTGCCAGTGCTTTCACAGCCAAACATACACTAAGAATCTCCCCTTGCCTTGCCTCCCACCACTCCCAAGACACATTCTCAAGCTCACTCTCACTCTTCGCACAGACCAGCTCACAAAGTGCAAACATCCAGCCATTTCTCCCACACCAGAGCTCTAAGGGCTTAGAGCTCCTGCTGTTTCTGACCTTCCCTTGCCAGTGCTTTCACAGCCAAACATACACTAAGAATCTCCCCTTGCCTTGCCTCCCACCACTCCCAAGACACATTCGCAAGCTCCCTCTCACTCTCGGCACAGACCAGCTCACAAAGTTAAAACATACAGCCATGTTTCCCTCTTAATATTTCTAAGGGCTTAATGCTCTTGCTGGTCCTCACCTTCCCTTGCCAGCACTTTCACACCCAGACAGACACTGCGGATGTACTTTTGCCTTGCCTCCCAGCACTCTCAATACACATTCGCAAGCTCACTCTCACTCTTCGCACAGACCAGCTCACAAAGTGCAAACATCCAGCCATTTCTCCCACACCAGAGCTCTAAGGCCTAAGAGCTGGTGCTGTATTCAACTGCCCTTCCCACCGCACTCACAGCCAGACACCCCACTGGCATCTCCCCTTGCCTTGCCTCCCACCACTCCCAAGACACATTCTCAAGCTCACTCTCACTCTCGGCACAGACCAGCTCACAAAGTTAAAACATACAGCCATTTCTCCAACACCAGACATCTAAAGGCTTAGAGCGCTTGCTGTTTCTGACCTTCCCTTGCCAGTGCTTTCACAGCCAAACATACACTAAGAATCTCCCCTTGCCTTGCCTCCCACCACTCCCAAGACACATTCTCAAGCTCACTCTCACTCTTCGCACAGACCAGCTCACAAAGTGCAAACATCCAGCCATTTCTCCCACACCAGAGCTCTAAGGGCTTAGAGCTCCTGCTGTTTCTGACCTTCCCTTGCCAGTGCTTTCACAGCCAAACATACACTAAGAATCTCCCCTTGCCTTGCCTCCCACCACTCCCAAGACACATTCGCAAGCTCCCTCTCACTCTCGGCACAGACCAGCTCACAAAGTTAAAACATACAGCCATGTTTCCCTCTTAATATTTCTAAGGGCTTAATGCTCTTGCTGGTCCTCACCTTCCCTTGCCAGCACTTTCACACCCAGACAGACACTGCGGATGTACTTTTGCCTTGCCTCCCAGCACTCTCAATACACATTCGCAAGCTCACTCTCACTCTTCGCACAGACCAGCTCACAAAGTGCAAACATCCAGCCATTTCTCCCACACCAGAGCTCTAAGGCCTAAGAGCTGGTGCTGTATTCAACTGCCCTTCCCACCGCACTCACAGCCAGACACCCCACTGGCATCTCCCCTTGCCTTGCCTCCCACCACTCCCAAGACACATTCTCAAGCTCACTCTCACTCTCGGCACAGACCACCTCACAAAGTTAAAACATACAGCCATTTCTCCCACACCAGAGCTCTAAGGGCTTAGAGCTGGTGCTGTTTCTGACCTTCCCTTGCCAGTGCTTTCACAGCCAAACATACACTAAGAATCTCCCCTTGCCTTGCCTCCCACCACTCCCAAGACACATTCGCAAGCTCACTCTCACTCTTCGCACAGACCAGCTCACAAAGTGCAAACATCCAGCCATTTCTCCCACACCAGAGCTCTAAGGCCTAAGAGCTGGTGCTGTATTCAACTGCCCTTCCCACCGCACTCACAGCCAGACACCCCCCTGGCATCTCCCCTTGCCTTGCCTCCCACCACTCCCAAGACACATTCTCAAGCTCACTCTCACTCTCGGCACAGACCAGCTCACAAAGTTAAAACATACAGCCATTTCTCCAACACCAGACATCTAAAGGCTTAGAGCGCTTGCTGTTTCTGACCTTCCCTTGCCAGTGCTTTCACAGCCAAACATACACTAAGAATCTCCCCTTGCCTTGCCTCCCACCACTCCCAAGACACATTCTCAAGCTCACTCTCACTCTTCGCACAGACCAGCTCACAAAGTGCAAACATCCAGCCATTTCTCCCACACCAGAGCTCTAAGGGCTTAGAGCTCCTGCTGTTTCTGACCTTCCCTTGCCAGTGCTTTCACAGCCAAACATACACTAAGAATCTCCCCTTGCCTTGCCTCCCACCACTCCCAAGACACATTCGCAAGCTCCCTCTCACTCTCGGCACAGACCAGCTCACAAAGTTAAAACATACAGCCATGTTTCCCTCTTAATATTTCTAAGGGCTTAATGCTCTTGCTGGTCCTCACCTTCCCTTGCCAGCACTTTCACACCCAGACAGACACTGCGGATGTACTTTTGCCTTGCCTCCCAGCACTCTCAATACACATTCGCAAGCTCACTCTCACTCTTCGCACAGACCAGCTCACAAAGTGCAAACATCCAGCCATTTCTCCCACACCAGAGCTCTAAGGCCTAAGAGCTGGTGCTGTATTCAACTGCCCTTCCCACCGCACTCACAGCCAGACACCCCACTGGCATCTCCCCTTGCCTTGCCTCCCACCACTCCCAAGACACATTCTCAAGCTCACTCTCACTCTCGGCACAGACCACCTCACAAAGTTAAAACATAGAGCCATTTCTCCCACACCAGAGCTCTAAGGGCTTAGAGCTGGTGCTGTTTCTGACCTTCCCTTGCCAGTGCTTTCACAGCCAAACATACACTAAGAATCTCCCCTTGCCTTGCCTCCCACCACTCCCAAGACACATTCGCAAGCTCACTCTCACTCTTCGCACAGACCAGCTCACAAAGTGCAAACATCCAGCCATTTCTCCCACACCAGAGCTCTAAGGGCTTAGAGCGCTTGCTGTTTCTGACCTTCCCTTGCCAGTGCTTTCACAGCCAAACATACACTAAGAATCTCCCCTTGCCTTGCCTCCCACCACTCCCAAGACACATTCGCAAGTTCACTCTCACTCTCGGCACAGACCAGCTCACAAAGTTAAAACATACAGCCATGTTTCCCTCTTAATATTTCTAAGGGCTTAATGCTCTTGCTGGTCCTCACCTTCCCTTGCCAGCACTTTCACACCCAGACAGACACTGCGGATGTACTTTTGCCTTGCCTCCCAGCACTCTCAATACACATTCACAAGCTCACTATCACTCTTCGCACAGACCAGCTCACAAAGTGCAAACATCCAGCCATTTCTCCCACACCAGAGCTCTAAGGCCTAAGAGCTCCTGCTGTTTCTGACCTTCCCTTGCCAGTGCTTTCACAGCCAAACATACACTAAGAATCTCCCCTTGCCTTGCCTCCCACCACTCCCAAGACACATTCTCAAGCTCCCTCTCACTCTCGGCACAGACCAGCTCACAAAGTTAAAACATCCAGCCATTTCTCCCACACCAGAGCTCTAAGGACTAAGAGCTGGTGCTGTATTCAACTGCCCTTCCCACCGCACTCACAGACAGACACCCCCCTGGCATCTCCCCTTGCCTTGCCTCCCACCACTCCCAAGACACATTCGCAAGCTCCCTCTCACTCTCGGCACAGACCAGCTCACAAAGTTAAAACATACAGCCATGTTTCCCTCTTAATATTTCTAAGGGCTTAATGCTCTTGCTGGTCCTCACCTTCCCTTGCCAGCACTTTCACACCCAGACAGACACTGCGGATGTACTTTTGCCTTGCCTCCCAGCACTCTCAATACACATTCGCAAGCTCACTCTCACTCTTCGCACAGACCAGCTCACAAAGTGCAAACATCCAGCCATTTCTCCCACACCAGAGCTCTAAGGGATTAGAGCTCCTGCTGTTTCTGACCTTCCCTTGCCAGTGCTTTCACAGCCAAACATACACTAAGAATCTCCCCTTGCCTTGCCTCCCACCACTCCCAAGACACATTCGCAAGCTCACTCTCACTCTCGGCACAGACCAGCTCACAAAGTTAAAACATACAGCCATTTCTCCCACACCAGAGCTCTAAGGGCTTAGAGCTCTTGCTGTTTCTGACTTTCCCTTGCCAGTGCTTTCACAGCCAAACATACACTAAGAATCTCCCCTTGCCTTGCCTCCCACCACTCCCAAGACACATTCGCAAGCTCCCTCACACTCTCGGCACAGACCAGCTCACAAAGTTAAAACATCCAGCCATTTCTCCCACACCAGACCTCTAAGGCCTAAGAGCTGGTGCTGTTTCTGACCTTCCCTTGCCAGTGCTTTCACAGCCAAACATACACTAAGAATCTCCCCTTGCCTTGCCTCCCACCACTCCCAAGACACATTCGCAAGCTCACTCTCACTCTCGGCACAGACCAGCTCACAAAGTTAAAACATACAGCCATGTTTCCCTCTTAATATTTCTAAGGGCTTAATGCTCTTGCTGGTCCTCACCTTCCCTTGCCAGCACTTTCACACCCAGACAGACACTGCGGATGTACTTTTGCCTTGCCTCCCAGCACTCTCAATACACATTCACAAGCTCACTATCACTCTTCGCACAGACCAGCTCACAAAGTGCAAACATCCAGCCATTTCTCCCACACCAGAGCTCTAAGGCCTAAGAGCTGGTGCTGTATTCAACTGCCCTTCCCACCGCACTCACAGCCAGACACCCCCCTGGCATCTCCCCTTGCCTTGCCTCCCACCACTCCCAAGACACATTCTCAAGCTCACTCTCACTCTCGGCACAGACCAGCTCACAAAGTTAAAACATACAGCCATTTCTCCAACACCAGACATCTAAAGGCTTAGAGCGCTTGCTGTTTCTGACCTTCCCTTGCCAGTGCTTTCACAGCCAAACATACACTAAGAATCTCCCCTTGCCTTGCCTCCCACCACTCCCAAGACACATTCTCAAGCTCACTCTCACTCTTCGCACAGACCAGCTCACAAAGTGCAAACATCCAGCCATTTCTCCCACACCAGAGCTCTAAGGGCTTAGAGCTCCTGCTGTTTCTGACCTTCCCTTGCCAGTGCTTTCACAGCCAAACATACACTAAGAATCTCCCCTTGCCTTGCCTCCCACCACTCCCAAGACACATTCGCAAGCTCCCTCTCACTCTCGGCACAGACCAGCTCACAAAGTTAAAACATACAGCCATGTTTCCCTCTTAATATTTCTAAGGGCTTAATGCTCTTGCTGGTCCTCACCTTCCCTTGCCAGCACTTTCACACCCAGACAGACACTGCGGATGTACTTTTGCCTTGCCTCCCAGCACTCTCAATACACATTCGCAAGCTCACTCTCACTCTTCGCACAGACCAGCTCACAAAGTGCAAACATCCAGCCATTTCTCCCACACCAGAGCTCTAAGGCCTAAGAGCTGGTGCTGTATTCAACTGCCCTTCCCACCGCACTCACAGCCAGACACCCCACTGGCATCTCCCCTTGCCTTGCCTCCCACCACTCCCAAGACACATTCTCAAGCTCACTCTCACTCTCGGCACAGACCACCTCACAAAGTTAAAACATAGAGCCATTTCTCCCACACCAGAGCTCTAAGGGCTTAGAGCTGGTGCTGTTTCTGACCTTCCCTTGCCAGTGCTTTCACAGCCAAACATACACTAAGAATCTCCCCTTGCCTTGCCTCCCACCACTCCCAAGACACATTCGCAAGCTCACTCTCACTCTTCGCACAGACCAGCTCACAAAGTGCAAACATCCAGCCATTTCTCCCACACCAGAGCTCTAAGGGCTTAGAGCGCTTGCTGTTTCTGACCTTCCCTTGCCAGTGCTTTCACAGCCAAACATACACTAAGAATCTCCCCTTGCCTTGCCTCCCACCACTCCCAAGACACATTCGCAAGTTCACTCTCACTCTCGGCACAGACCAGCTCACAAAGTTAAAACATACAGCCATGTTTCCCTCTTAATATTTCTAAGGGCTTAATGCTCTTGCTGGTCCTCACCTTCCCTTGCCAGCACTTTCACACCCAGACAGACACTGCGGATGTACTTTTGCCTTGCCTCCCAGCACTCTCAATACACATTCACAAGCTCACTATCACTCTTCGCACAGACCAGCTCACAAAGTGCAAACATCCAGCCATTTCTCCCACACCAGAGCTCTAAGGCCTAAGAGCTCCTGCTGTTTCTGACCTTCCCTTGCCAGTGCTTTCACAGCCAAACATACACTAAGAATCTCCCCTTCTCTTGCCTCCCACCACTCCCAAGACACATTCGCAAGCTCACTCTCACTCTCGGCACAGACCAGCTCACAAAGTTAAAACATACAGCCATGTTTCCCTCTTAATATTTCTAAGGGCTTAATGCTCTTGCTGGTCCTCACCTTCCCTTGCCAGCACTTTCACACCCAGACAGACACTGCGGATGTACTTTTGCCTTGCCTCCCAGCACTCTCAATACACATTCGCAAGCTCACTCTCACTCTTCGCACAGAGCAGCTCACAAAGTGCAAACATCCAGCCATTTCTCCCACACCAGAGCTCTAAGGGCTTAGAGCTCCTGTTGTTTCTGACCTTCCCTTGCCAGTGCTTTCACAGCCAAACATACACTAAGAATCTCCCCTTGCCTTGCCTCCCACCACTCACAAGACACATTCTCAAGCTCACTCTCACTCTCGGCACAGACCAGCTCACAAAGTTAAAACATACAGCCATTTCTCCCACACCAGAGCTCTAAGGCCTAAGAGCTGGTGCTGTATTCAACTGCCCTTCCCACCGCACTCACAGACAGACACCCCCCTGGCATCTCCCCTTGCCTTGCCTCCCACCACTCCCAAGACACATTCTCAAGCTCACTCTCACTCGCGGCACAGACCAGCTCCCAAAGTATAAAACATCCAGCCATTTCTCCCACACCAGAGCTCTAAGGGCTTAGAGCTCTTGCTGTTTCTGACCTTCCCTTGCCAGTGCTTTCACAGCCAAACATACACTAAGAATCTCCCCTTGCCTTGCCTCCCACCACTCCCAAGACACATTCGCAAGTTCACTCTCACTCTCGGCACAGACCAGCTCACAAAGTTAAAACATACAGCCATGTTTCCCTCTTAATATTTCTAAGGGCTTAATGCTCTTGCTGGTCCTCACCTTCCCTTGCCAGCACTTTCACACCCAGACAGACACTGCGGATGTACTTTTGCCTTGCCTCCCAGCACTCACAATACACATTCGCAAGCTCACTCTCACTCTTCGCACAGACCAGCTCACAAAGTGCAAACATCCAGCCATTTCTCCCACACCAGAGCTCTAACGGCTTAGAGCTCCTGCTGTTTCTGACCTTCCCTTGCCAGTGCTTTCACAGCCAAACATACACTAAGAATCTCCCCTTGCCTTGCCTCCCACCACTCCCAAGACACATTCTCAAGCTCCCTCTCACTCTCGGCACAGACCAGCTCACAAAGTTAAAACATCCAGCCATTTCTCCCACACCAGAGCTCTAAGGGCTTAGAGCTCCTGCTGTTTCTGACCTTCCCTTGCCAGTGCTTTCACAGCCAAACATACACTAAGAATCTCCCCTTGCCTTGCCTCCCACCACTCCCAAGACACATTCGCAAGTTCACTCTCACTCTCGGCACAGACCAGCTCACAAAGTTAAAACATACAGCCATGTTTCCCTCTTAATATTTCTAAGGGCTTAATGCTCTTGCTGGTCCTCACCTTCCCTTGCCAGCACTTTCACACCCAGACAGACACTGCGGATGTACTTTTGCCTTGCCTCCCAGCACTCTCAATACACATTCGCAAGCTCACTCTCACTCTTCGCACAGACCAGCTCACAAAGTGCAAACATCCAGCCATTTCTCCCACACCAGAGCTCTAAGGCCTAAGAGCTCCTGCTGTTTCTGACCTTCCCTTGCCAGTGCTTTCACAGCCAAACATATACTAAGAATCTCCCCTTGCCTTGCCTCCCACCACTCCCAAGACACATTCGCAAGCTCCCTCACACTCTCGGCACAGACCAGCTCACAAAGTTAAAACATACAGCCATTTCTCCCACACCAGAGCTCTAAGGCCTAAGAGCTGGTGCTGTTTCTGACCTTCCCTTGCCAGTGCTTTCACAGCCAAACATACACTAAGAATCTCCCCTTGCCTTGCCTCCCACCACTCCCAAGACACATTCGCAAGTTCACTCTCACTCTCGGCACAGACCAGCTCACAAAGTTAAAACATACAGCCATGTTTCCCTCTTAATATTTCTAAGGGCTTAATGCTCTTGCTGGTCCTCACCTTCCCTTGCCAGCACTTTCACACCCAGACAGACACTGCGGATGTACTTTTACCTTGCCTCCCAGCACTCTCAATACACATTCGCAAGCTCACTCTCACTCTTCGCACAGACCAGCTCACAAAGTGCAAACATCCAGCCATTTCTCCCACACCAGAGCTCTAAGGCCTAAGAGCTGGTGCTGTATTCAACTGCCCTTCCCACCGCACTCACAGCCAGACACCCCACTGGCATCTCCCCTTGCCTTGCCTCCCACCATTCCCAAGACACATTCTCAAGCTCCCTCTCACTCTCGGCACAGACCAGCTCTCAAAGTTAAAACATACAGCCATTTCTCCCACACCAGACCTCTAAAGGCTTAGACCTCTTGCTGTTTCTGACCTTCCCTTGCCAGTGCTTTCACAGCCAAACATACACTAAGAATCTCCCCTTGCCTTGCCTCCCACCACTCCCAAGACACATTCGCAAGCTCACTCTCACTCTCGGCACAGACCAGCTCACAAAGTTAAAACATACAGCCATGTTTCCCTCTTAATATTTCTAAGGGCTTAATGCTCTTGCTGGTCCTCACCTTCCCTTGCCAGCACTTTCACACCCAGACAGACACTGCGGATGTACTTTTGCCTTGCCTCCCAGCACTCTCAATACACATTCGCAAGCTCACTCTCACTCTTCGCACAGACCAGCTCACAAAGTGCAAACATCCAGCCATTTCTCCCACACCAGAGCTCTAAGGGCTTAGAGCGCTTGCTGTTTCTGACCTTCCCTTGCCAGTGCTTTCACAGCCAAACATACACTAAGAATCTCCCCTTGCCTTGCCTCCCACCACTCCCAAGACACATTCTCAAGCTCACTCTCACTCTCGGCACAGACCAGCTCCCAAAGTATAAAACATTCAGCCATTTCTCCCACACCAGAGCTCTAAGGGCTTAGAGCTCTTGCTGTTTCTGACCTTCCCTTGCCAGTGCTTTCACAGCCAAACATACACTAAGAATCTCCCCTTCCCTTGCCTCCCACCACTCCCAAGACACATTCGCAAGCTCACTCTCACTCTCGGCACAGACCAGCTCACAACGTGAAAACATCCAGCCATTTCTCCCACACCAGAGCTCTAAGGGCTTAGAGCTCCAGCTGTTTCTGACCTTCCCTTGCCAGTGCTTTCACAGCCAAACATACACTAAGAATCTCCCCTTGCCTTGCCTCCCACCACTCCCAAGACAAATTCTCAAGCTCCCTCACACTCTCGGCACAGACCAGCTCACAAAGTTAAAACATACAGCCATTTCTCCCACACCAGAGCTCTAAAGGCTTAGAGCGCTTGCTGTTTCTGACCTTCCCTTGCCAGTGCTTTCACAGCCAAACATACACTAAGAATCTCCCCTTGCCTTGCCTCCCACCACTCCCAAGACAAATTCGCAAGCTCCCTCACACTCTCGGCACAGACCAGCTCACAAAGTTAAAACATACAGCCATTTCTCCCACACCAGAGCTCTAAGGCCTAAGAGCTGGTGCTGTTTCTGACCTTCCCTTGCCAGTGCTTTCACAGCCAAACATACACTAAGAATCTCCCCTTGCCTTGCCTCCCACCACTCCCAAGACACATTCGCAAGTTCACTCTCACTCTCGGCACAGACCAGCTCACAAAGTTAAAACATACAGCCATGTTTCCCTCTTAATATTTCTAAGGGCTTAATGCTCTTGCTGGTCCTCACCTTCCCTTGCCAGCACTTTCACACCCAGACAGACACTGCGGATGTACTTTTGCCTTGCCTCCCAGCACTCTCAATACACATTCGCAAGCTCACTCTCACTCTTCGCACAGACCAGCTCACAAAGTGCAAACATCCAGCCATTTCTCCCACACCAGAGCTCTAAGGCCTAAGAGCTGGTGCTGTATTCAACTGCCCTTCCCACCGCACTCACAGACAGACACCCCCCTGGCATCTCCCCTTGCCTTGCCTCCCACCACTCCCAACACACATTCGCAAGCTCACTCTCACTCTCGGCACAGACCAGCTCCCAAAGTATAAAACATCCAGCCATTTCTCCCACACCAGAGCTCTAAGGGCTTAGAGCTCCTGCTGTTTCTGACCTTCCCTTGCCAGTGCTTTCACAGCCAAACATACACTAAGAATCTCCCCTTGCCTTGCCTCCCACCACTCCCAAGACACATTCGCAAGTTCACTCTCACTCTCGGCACAGACCAGCTCACAAAGTTAAAACATACAGCCATGTTTCCCTCTTAATATTTCTAAGGGCTTAATGCTCTTGCTGGTCCTCACCTTCCCTTGCCAGCACTTTCACACCCAGACAGACACTGCGGATGTACTTTTGCCTTGCCTCCCAGCACTCTCAATACACATTCGCAAGCTCACTCTCACTCTTCGCACAGACCAGCTCACAAAGTGCAAACATCCAGCCATTTCTCCCACACCAGAGCTCTAAGGCCTAAGAGCTCCTGCTGTTTCTGACCTTCCCTTGCCAGTGCTTTCACAGCCAAACATATACTAAGAATCTCCCCTTGCCTTGCCTCCCACCACTCCCAAGACACATTCGCAAGCTCCCTCACACTCTCGGCACAGACCAGCTCACAAAGTTAAAACATACAGCCATTTCTCCCACACCAGAGCTCTAAGGCCTAAGAGCTGGTGCTGTTTCTGACCTTCCCTTGCCAGTGCTTTCACAGCCAAACATACACTAAGAATCTCCCCTTGCCTTGCCTCCCACCACTCCCAAGACACATTCGCAAGTTCACTCTCACTCTCGGCACAGACCAGCTCACAAAGTTAAAACATACAGCCATGTTTCCCTCTTAATATTTCTAAGGGCTTAATGCTCTTGCTGGTCCTCACCTTCCCTTGCCAGCACTTTCACACCCAGACAGACACTGCGGATGTACTTTTACCTTGCCTCCCAGCACTCTCAATACACATTCGCAAGCTCACTCTCACTCTTCGCACAGACCAGCTCACAAAGTGCAAACATCCAGCCATTTCTCCCACACCAGAGCTCTAAGGCCTAAGAGCTGGTGCTGTATTCAACTGCCCTTCCCACCGCACTCACAGCCAGACACCCCACTGGCATCTCCCCTTGCCTTGCCTCCCACCATTCCCAAGACACATTCTCAAGCTCCCTCTCACTCTCGGCACAGACCAGCTCTCAAAGTTAAAACATACAGCCATTTCTCCCACACCAGACCTCTAAAGGCTTAGACCTCTTGCTGTTTCTGACCTTCCCTTGCCAGTGCTTTCACAGCCAAACATACACTAAGAATCTCCCCTTGCCTTGCCTCCCACCACTCCCAAGACACATTCGCAAGCTCACTCTCACTCTCGGCACAGACCAGCTCACAAAGTTAAAACATACAGCCATGTTTCCCTCTTAATATTTCTAAGGGCTTAATGCTCTTGCTGGTCCTCACCTTCCCTTGCCAGCACTTTCACACCCAGACAGACACTGCGGATGTACTTTTGCCTTGCCTCCCAGCACTCTCAATACACATTCGCAAGCTCACTCTCACTCTTCGCACAGACCAGCTCACAAAGTGCAAACATCCAGCCATTTCTCCCACACCAGAGCTCTAAGGGCTTAGAGCGCTTGCTGTTTCTGACCTTCCCTTGCCAGTGCTTTCACAGCCAAACATACACTAAGAATCTCCCCTTGCCTTGCCTCCCACCACTCACAAGACACATTCTCAAGCTCACTCTCACTCTCGGCACAGACCAGCTCCCAAAGTATAAAACATTCAGCCATTTCTCCCACACCAGAGCTCTAAGGGCTTAGAGCTCTTGCTGTTTCTGACCTTCCCTTGCCAGTGCTTTCACAGCCAAACATACACTAAGAATCTCCCCTTCCCTTGCCTCCCACCACTCCCAAGACACATTCGCAAGCTCACTCTCACTCTCGGCACAGACCAGCTCACAACGTGAAAACATCCAGCCATTTCTCCCACACCAGAGCTCTAAGGGCTTAGAGCTCCAGCTGTTTCTGACCTTCCCTTGCCAGTGCTTTCACAGCCAAACATACACTAAGAATCTCCCCTTGCCTTGCCTCCCACCACTCCCAAGACAAATTCTCAAGCTCCCTCACACTCTCGGCACAGACCAGCTCACAAAGTTAAAACATACAGCCATTTCTCCCACACCAGAGCTCTAAAGGCTTAGAGCGCTTGCTGTTTCTGACCTTCCCTTGCCAGTGCTTTCACAGCCAAACATACACTAAGAATCTCCCCTTGCCTTGCCTCCCACCACTCCCAAGACAAATTCGCAAGCTCCCTCACACTCTCGGCACAGACCAGCTCACAAAGTTAAAACATACAGCCATTTCTCCCACACCAGAGCTCTAAGGCCTAAGAGCTGGTGCTGTTTCTGACCTTCCCTTGCCAGTGCTTTCACAGCCAAACATACACTAAGAATCTCCCCTTGCCTTGCCTCCCACCACTCCCAAGACACATTCGCAAGTTCACTCTCACTCTCGGCACAGACCAGCTCACAAAGTTAAAACATACAGCCATGTTTCCCTCTTAATATTTCTAAGGGCTTAATGCTCTTGCTGGTCCTCACCTTCCCTTGCCAGCACTTTCACACCCAGACAGACACTGCGGATGTACTTTTGCCTTGCCTCCCAGCACTCTCAATACACATTCGCAAGCTCACTCTCACTCTTCGCACAGACCAGCTCACAAAGTGCAAACATCCAGCCATTTCTCCCACACCAGAGCTCTAAGGCCTAAGAGCTGGTGCTGTATTCAACTGCCCTTCCCACCGCACTCACAGCCAGACACCCCACTGGCATCTCCCCTTGCCTTGCCTCCCACCATTCCCAAGACACATTCTCAAGCTCACTCTCACTCTCGGCACAGACCAGCTCCCAAAGTATAAAACATTCAGCCATTTCTCCCACACCAGAGCTCTAAGGGCTTAGAGCTCTTGCTGTTTCTGACCTTCCCTTGCCAGTGCTTTCACAGCCAAACATACACTAAGAATCTCCCCTTGCCTTGCCTCCCACCACTCCCAAGACACATTCGCAAGTTCACTCTCACTCTCGGCACAGACCAGCTCACAAAGTTAAAACATACAGCCATGTTTCCCTCTTAATATTTCTAAGGGCTTAATGCTCTTGCTGGTCCTCACCTTCCCTTGCCAGCACTTTCACACCCAGACAGACACTGCGGATGTACTTTTGCCTTGCCTCCCAGCACTCTCAATACACATTCGCAAGCTCACTCTCACTCTTCGCACAGACCAGCTCACAAAGTGCAAACATCCAGCCATTTCTCCCACACCAGAGCTCTAAGGCCTAAGAGCTGGTGCTGTATTCAACTGCCCTTCCCACCGCACTCACAGCCAGACACCCCACTGGCATCTCCCCTTGCCTTGCCTCCCACCATTCCCAAGACACATTCTCAAGCTCACTCTCACTCTCGGCACAGACCAGCTCCCAAAGTATAAAACATCCAGCCATTTCTCCCACACCAGAGCTCTAAGGGCTTAGAGCTCTTGCTGTTTCTGACCTTCCCTTGCCAGTGCTTTCACAGCCAAACATACACTAAGAATCTCCCCTTGCCTTGCCTCCCACCACTCCCAAGACAAATTCGCAAGCTCCCTCACACTCTCGGCACAGACCAGCTCACAAAGTTAAAACATACAGCCATTTCTCCCACACCAGACCTCTAAGGCCTAAGAGCTGGTGCTGTTTCTGACCTTCCCTTGCCAGTGCTTTCACAGCCAAACATACACTAAGAATCTCCCCTTGCCTTGCCTCCCACCACTCCCAAGACACATTCGCAAGTTCACTCTCACTCTCGGCACAGACCAGCTCACAAAGTTAAAACATACAGCCATGTTTCCCTCTTAATATTTCTAAGGGCTTAATGCTCTTGCTGGTCCTCACCTTCCCTTGCCAGCACTTTCACACCCAGACAGACACTGCGGATGTACTTTTGCCTTGCCTCCCAGCACTCTCAATACACATTCGCAAGCTCACTCTCACTCTTCGCACAGACCAGCTCACAAAGTGCAAACATCCAGCCATTTCTCCCACACCAGAGCTCTAAGGCCTAAGAGCTGGTGCTGTATTCAACTGCCCTTCCCACCGCACTCACAGACAGACACCCCACTGGCATCTCCCCTTGCCTTGCCTCCCACCACTCCCAACACACATTCGCAAGCTCACTCTCATTCTCGGCACAGACCAGCTCACAAAGTTAAAACATACAGCCATTTCTCCCACACCAGAGCTCTAAGGCCTAAGAGCTGGTGCTGTTTCTGACCTTCCCTTGCCAGTGCTTTCACAGCCAAACATACACTAAGAATCTCCCCTTGCCTTGCCTCCCACCACTCCCAAGACACATTCGCAAGTTCACTCTCACTCTCGGCACAGACCAGCTCACAAAGTTAAAACATACAGCCATGTTTCCCTCTTAATATTTCTAAGGGCTTAATGCTCTTGCTGGTCCTCACCTTCCCTTGCCAGCACTTTCACACCCAGACAGACACTGCGGATGTACTTTTGCCTTGCCTCCCAGCACTCTCAATACACATTCGCAAGCTCACTCTCACTCTTCGCACAGACCAGCTCACAAAGTGCAAACATCCAGCCATTTCTCCCACACCAGAGCTCTAAGGCCTAAGAGCTGGTGCTGTATTCAACTGCCCTTCCCACCGCACTCACAGCCAGACACCCCACTGGCATCTCCCCTTGCCTTGCCTCCCACCATTCCCAAGACACATTCTCAAGCTCCCTCTCACTCTCGGCACAGACCAGCTCTCAAAGTTAAAACATACAGCCATTTCTCCCACACCAGACCTCTAAAGGCTTAGACCTCTTGCTGTTTCTGACCTTCCCTTGCCAGTGCTTTCACAGCCAAACATACACTAAGAATCTCCCCTTGCCTTGCCTCCCACCACTCCCAAGACACATTCGCAAGCTCACTCTCACTCTCGGCACAGACCAGCTCACAAAGTTAAAACATACAGCCATGTTTCCCTCTTAATATTTCTAAGGGCTTAATGCTCTTGCTGGTCCTCACCTTCCCTTGCCAGCACTTTCACACCCAGACAGACACTGCGGATGTACTTTTGCCTTGCCTCCCAGCACTCTCAATACACATTCGCAAGCTCACTCTCACTCTTCGCACAGACCAGCTCACAAAGTGCAAACATCCAGCCATTTCTCCCACACCAGAGCTCTAAGGGCTTAGAGCGCTTGCTGTTTCTGACCTTCCCTTGCCAGTGCTTTCACAGCCAAACATACACTAAGAATCTCCCCTTGCCTTGCCTCCCACCACTCACAAGACACATTCTCAAGCTCACTCTCACTCTCGGCACAGACCAGCTCCCAAAGTATAAAACATTCAGCCATTTCTCCCACACCAGAGCTCTAAGGGCTTAGAGCGCTTGCTGTTTCTGACCTTCCCTTGCCAGTGCTTTCACAGCCAAACATACACTAAGAATCTCCCCTTGCCTTGCCTCCCACCACTCCCAAGACAAATTCGCAAGCTCCCTCACACTCTCGGCACAGACCAGCTCACAAAGTTAAAACATACAGCCATTTCTCCCACACCAGACCTCTAAGGCCTAAGAGCTGGTGCTGTTTCTGACCTTCCCTTGCCAGTGCTTTCACAGCCAAACATACAGTAAGAATCTCCCCTTGCCTTGCCTCCCACCACTCCCAAGACACATTCGCAAGTTCACTCTCACTCTCGGCACAGACCAGCTCACAAAGTTAAAACATACAGCCATGTTTCCCTCTTAATATTTCTAAGGGCTTAATGCTCTTGCTGGTCCTCACCTTCCCTTGCCAGCACTTTCACACCCAGACAGACACTGCGGATGTACTTTTGCCTTGCCTCCCAGCACTCTCAATACACATTCGCAAGCTCACTCTCACTCTTCGCACAGACCAGCTCACAAAGTGCAAACATCCAGCCATTTCTCCCACACCAGAGCTCTAAGGCCTAAGAGCTGGTGCTGTATTCAACTGCCCTTCCCACCGCACTCACAGACAGACACCCCCCTGGCATCTCCCCTTGCCTTGCCTCCCACCACTCCCAACACACATTCGCAAGCTCACTCTCACTCTCGGCACAGACCAGCTCCCAAAGTATAAAACATCCAGCCATTTCTCCCACACCAGAGCTCTAAGGGCTTAGAGCTCCTGCTGTTTCTGACCTTCCCTTGCCAGTGCTTTCACAGCCAAACATACACTAAGAATCTCCCCTTGCCTTGCCTCCCACCACTCCCAAGACACATTCGCAAGTTCACTCTCACTCTCGGCACAGACCAGCTCACAAAGTTAAAACATACAGCCATGTTTCCCTCTTAATATTTCTAAGGGCTTAATGCTCTTGCTGGTCCTCACCTTCCCTTGCCAGCACTTTCACACCCAGACAGACACTGCGGATGTACTTTTGCCTTGCCTCCCAGCACTCTCAATACACATTCGCAAGCTCACTCTCACTCTTCGCACAGACCAGCTCACAAAGTGCAAACATCCAGCCATTTCTCCCACACCAGAGCTCTAAGGCCTAAGAGCTCCTGCTGTTTCTGACCTTCCCTTGCCAGTGCTTTCACAGCCAAACATATACTAAGAATCTCCCCTTGCCTTGCCTCCCACCACTCCCAAGACACATTCGCAAGCTCCCTCACACTCTCGGCACAGACCAGCTCACAAAGTTAAAACATACAGCCATTTCTCCCACACCAGAGCTCTAAGGCCTAAGAGCTGGTGCTGTTTCTGACCTTCCCTTGCCAGTGCTTTCACAGCCAAACATACACTAAGAATCTCCCCTTGCCTTGCCTCCCACCACTCCCAAGACACATTCGCAAGTTCACTCTCACTCTCGGCACAGACCAGCTCACAAAGTTAAAACATACAGCCATGTTTCCCTCTTAATATTTCTAAGGGCTTAATGCTCTTGCTGGTCCTCACCTTCCCTTGCCAGCACTTTCACACCCAGACAGACACTGCGGATGTACTTTTACCTTGCCTCCCAGCACTCTCAATACACATTCGCAAGCTCACTCTCACTCTTCGCACAGACCAGCTCACAAAGTGCAAACATCCAGCCATTTCTCCCACACCAGACCTCTAAGGCCTAAGAGCTGGTGCTGTATTCAACTGCCCTTCCCACCGCACTCACAGCCAGACACCCCACTGGCATCTCCCCTTGCCTTGCCTCCCACCATTCCCAAGACACATTCTCAAGCTCCCTCTCACTCTCGGCACAGACCAGCTCTCAAAGTTAAAACATACAGCCATTTCTCCCACACCAGACCTCTAAAGGCTTAGACCTCTTGCTGTTTCTGACCTTCCCTTGCCAGTGCTTTCACAGCCAAACATACACTAAGAATCTCCCCTTGCCTTGCCTCCCACCACTCCCAAGACACATTCGCAAGCTCACTCTCACTCTCGGCACAGACCAGCTCACAAAGTTAAAACATACAGCCATGTTTCCCTCTTAATATTTCTAAGGGCTTAATGCTCTTGCTGGTCCTCACCTTCCCTTGCCAGCACTTTCACACCCAGACAGACACTGCGGATGTACTTTTGCCTTGCCTCCCAGCACTCTCAATACACATTCGCAAGCTCACTCTCACTCTTCGCACAGACCAGCTCACAAAGTGCAAACATCCAGCCATTTCTCCCACACCAGAGCTCTAAGGGCTTAGAGCGCTTGCTGTTTCTGACCTTCCCTTGCCAGTGCTTTCACAGCCAAACATACACTAAGAATCTCCCCTTGCCTTGCCTCCCACCACTCACAAGACACATTCTCAAGCTCACTCTCACTCTCGGCACAGACCAGCTCCCAAAGTATAAAACATTCAGCCATTTCTCCCACACCAGAGCTCTAAGGGCTTAGAGCTCTTGCTGTTTCTGACCTTCCCTTGCCAGTGCTTTCACAGCCAAACATACACTAAGAATCTCCCCTTCCCTTGCCTCCCACCACTCCCAAGACACATTCGCAAGCTCACTCTCACTCTCGGCACAGACCAGCTCACAACGTGAAAACATCCAGCCATTTCTCCCACACCAGAGCTCTAAGGGCTTAGAGCTCCTGCTGTTTCTGACCTTCCCTTGCCAGTGCTTTCACAGCCAAACATACACTAAGAATCTCCCCTTGCCTTGCCTCCCACCACTCCCAAGACAAATTCTCAAGCTCACTCACACTCTCGGCACAGACCAGCTCACAAAGTTAAAACATACAGCCATTTCTCCCACACCAGAGCTCTAAAGGCTTAGAGCGCTTGCTGTTTCTGACCTTCCCTTGCCAGTGCTTTCACAGCCAAACATACACTAAGAATCTCCCCTTGCCTTGCCTCCCACCACTCCCAAGACAAATTCGCAAGCTCCCTCACACTCTCGGCACAGACCAGCTCACAAAGTTAAAACATACAGCCATTTCTCCCACACCAGAGCTCTAAGGCCTAAGAGCTGGTGCTGTTTCTGACCTTCCCTTGCCAGTGCTTTCACAGCCAAACATACACTAAGAATCTCCCCTTGCCTTGCCTCCCACCACTCCCAAGACACATTCGCAAGTTCACTCTCACTCTCGGCACAGACCAGCTCACAAAGTTAAAACATACAGCCATGTTTCCCTCTTAATATTTCTAAGGGCTTAATGCTCTTGCTGGTCCTCACCTTCCCTTGCCAGCACTTTCACACCCAGACAGACACTGCGGATGTACTTTTGCCTTGCCTCCCACCACTCTCAATACACATTCGCAAGCTCACTCTCACTCTTCGCACAGACCAGCTCACAAAGTGCAAACATCCAGCCATTTCTCCCACACCAGAGCTCTAAGGCCTAAGAGCTGGTGCTGTATTCAACTGCCCTTCCCACCGCACTCACAGACAGACACCCCCCTGGCATCTCCCCTTGCCTTGCCTCCCACCACTCCCAACACACATTCGCAAGCTCACTCTCACTCTCGGCACAGACCAGCTCCCAAAGTATAAAACATCCAGCCATTTCTCCCACACCAGAGCTCTAAGGGCTTAGAGCTCCTGCTGTTTCTGACCTTCCCTTGCCAGTGCTTTCACAGCCAAACATACACTAAGAATCTCCCCTTGCCTTGCCTCCCACCACTCCCAAGACACATTCGCAAGTTCACTCTCACTCTCGGCACAGACCAGCTCACAAAGTTAAAACATACAGCCATGTTTCCCTCTTAATATTTCTAAGGGCTTAATGCTCTTGCTGGTCCTCACCTTCCCTTGCCAGCACTTTCACACCCAGACAGACACTGCGGATGTACTTTTGCCTTGCCTCCCAGCACTCTCAATACACATTCGCAAGCTCACTCTCACTCTTCGCACAGACCAGCTCACAAAGTGCAAACATCCAGCCATTTCTCCCACACCAGAGCTCTAAGGCCTAAGAGCTCCTGCTGTTTCTGACCTTCCCTTGCCAGTGCTTTCACAGCCAAACATATACTAAGAATCTCCCCTTGCCTTGCCTCCCACCACTCCCAAGACACATTCGCAAGCTCCCTCACACTCTCGGCACAGACCAGCTCACAAAGTTAAAACATACAGCCATTTCTCCCACACCAGAGCTCTAAGGCCTAAGAGCTGGTGCTGTTTCTGACCTTCCCTTGCCAGTGCTTTCACAGCCAAACATACACTAAGAATCTCCCCTTGCCTTGCCTCCCACCACTCCCAAGACACATTCGCAAGTTCACTCTCACTCTCGGCACAGACCAGCTCACAAAGTTAAAACATACAGCCATGTTTCCCTATTAATATTTCTAAGGGCTTAATGCTCTTGCTGGTCCTCACCTTCCCTTGCCAGCACTTTCACACCCAGACAGACACTGCGGATGTACTTTTGCCTTGCCTCCCACCACTCTCAATACACATTCGCAAGCTCACTCTCACTCTTCGCACAGACCAGCTCACAAAGTGCAAACATCCAGCCATTTCTCCCACACCAGAGCTCTAAGGCCTAAGAGCTGGTGCTGTATTCAACTGCCCTTCCCACCGCACTCACAGCCAGACACCCCACTGGCATCTCCCCTTGCCTTGCCTCCCACCACTCCCAAGACACATTCTCAAGCTCACTCTCACTCTCGGCACAGACCAGCTCACAAAGTTAAAACATACAGCCATTTCTCCCACACCAGACCTCTAAAGGCTTAGAGCGCTTGCTGTTTCTGACCTTCCCTTGCCAGTGCTTTCACAGCCAAACATACACTAAGAATCTCCCCTTCCCTTGCCTCCCACAACTCCCAAGACACATTCGCAAGCTCACTCTCACTCTCGGCACAGACCAGCTCACAAAGTTAAAACATACAGCCATGTTTCCCTCTTAATATTTCTAAGGGCTTAATGCTCTTGCTGGTCCTCACCTTCCCTTGCCAGCACTTTCACACCCAGACAGACACTGCGGATGTACTTTTGCCTTGCCTCCCAGCACTCTCAATACACATTCGCAAGCTCACTCTCACTCTTCGCACAGACCAGCTCACAAAGTGCAAACATCCAGCCATTTCTCCCACACCAGAGCTCAAAGGGCTTAGAGCTCCTGCTGTTTCTGACCTTCCCTTGCCAGTGCTTTCACAGCCAAACATACACTAAGAATCTCCCCTTGCCTTGCCTCCCACCACTCCCAAGACACATTCTCAAGCTCCCTCTCACTCTCGGCACAGACCAGCTCACATAGTTAAAACATACAGCCATTTCTCCCACACCAGAGCTCTAAGGCCTAAGAGCTGGTGCTGTATTCAACTGCCCTTCCCACCGCACTCACAGACAGACACCCCCCTGGCATCTCCCCTTTCCTTGCCTCCCACCACTCCCAACACACATTCACAAGCTCACTCTCACTCTCGGCACAGACCAGCTCCCAAAGTATAAAACATCCAGCTATTTCTCCCACACCAGAGCTCTAAGGGCTTAGAGCTCCTGCTGTTTCTGACCTTCCCTTGCCAGTGCTTTCACAGCCAAACATACACTAAGAATCTCCCCTTGCCTTGCCTCCCACCACTCCCAAGACACATTCGCAAGTTCACTCTCACTCTCGGCACAGACCAGCTCACAAAGTTAAAACATACAGCCATGTTTCCCTCTTAATATTTCTAAGGGCTTAATGCTCTTGCTGGTCCTCACCTTCCCTTGCCAGCACTTTCACACCCAGACAGACACTGCGGATGTACTTTTGCCTTGCCTCCCAGCACTCTCAATACACATTCGCAAGCTCACTCTCACTCTTCGCACAGACCAGCTCACAAAGTGCAAACATCCAGCCATTTCTCCCACACCAGAGCTCTAAGGCCTAAGAGCTGGTGCTGTATTCAACTGCCCTTCCCACCGCACTCACAGCCAGACACCCCACTGGCATCTCCCCTTGCCTTGCCTCCCACCACTCCCAAGACACATTCTCAAGCTCACTCTCACTCTCGGCACAGACCAGCTCCCAAAGTATAATACATTCAGCCATTTCTCCCACACCAGAGCTCTAAGGGCTTAGAGCTCTTGCTGTTTCTGACCTTCCCTTGCCAGTGCTTTCACAGCCAAACATACACTAAGAATCTCCCCTTCCCTTGCCTCCCACCACTCCCAAGACACATTCGCAAGCTCACTCTCACTCTCGGCACAGACCAGTTCACAACGTGAAAACATCCAGCCATTTCTCCCACACCAGAGCTCTAAGGGCTTAGAGCTCCAGCTGTTTCTGACCTTCCCTTGCCAGTGCTTTCACAGCCAAACATACACTAAGAATCTCCCCTTCCCTTGCCTCCCACCACTCCCAAGACACATTCGCAAGCTCCCTCTCACTCTCGGCACAGACCAGCTCCCAAAGTATAAAACATCCAGCCATTTCTCCCACACCAGAGCTCTAAGGGCTTAGAGCTCCTGCTGTTTCTGACCTTCCCTTGCCAGTGCTTTCACAGCCAAACATACACTAAGAATCTCCCCTTGCCTTGCCTCCCACCACTCCCAAGACAAATTCTCAAGCTCCCTCTCACTCTCGGCACAGACCAGCTCACAAAGTTAAAACATACAGCCATTTCTCCCACACCAGACCTCTAAAGGCTTAGAGCGCTTGCTGTTTCTGACCTTCCCTTGCCAGTGCTTTCACAGCCAAACATACACTAAGAATCTCCCCTTGCCTTGCCTCCCACCACTCCCAAGACAAATTCGCAAGCTCCCTCACACTCTCGGCACAGACCAGCTCACAAAGTTAAAACATACAGCCATTTCTCCCACACCAGACCTCTAAGGCCTAAGAGCTGGTGCTGTTTCTGACCTTCCCTTGCCAGTGCTTTCACAGCCAAACATACACTAAGAATCTCCCCTTGCCTTGCCTCCCACCACTCCCAAGACACATTCGCAAGTTCACTCTCACTCTCGGCACAGACCAGCTCACAAAGTTAAAACATACAGCCATGTTTCCCTCTTAATATTTCTAAGGGCTTAATGCTCTTGCTGGTCCTCACCTTCCCTTGCCAGCACTTTCACACCCAGACAGACACTGCGGATGTACTTTTGCCTTGCCTCCCACCACTCTCAATACACATTCGCAAGCTCACTCTCACTCTTCGCACAGACCAGCTCACAAAGTGCAAACATCCAGCCATTTCTCCCACACCAGAGCTCTAAGGGCTTAGAGCTCCTGCTGTTTCTGACCTTCCCTTGCCAGTGCTTTCACAGCCAAACATACACTAAGAATCTCCCCTTGCCTTGCCTCCCACCACTCCCAAGACAAATTCTCAAGCTCACTCTCACTCTCGGCACAGACCAGCTCACAAAGTTAAAACATACAGCCATTTCTCCCACACCAGACCTCTAAAGGCTTAGAGCGCTTGCTGTTTCTGACCTTCCCTTGCCAGTGCTTTCACAGCCAAACATACACTAAGAATCTCCCCTTGCCTTGCCTCCCACCACTCCCAAGACACATTCTCAAGCTCCCTCTCACTCTCGGCACAGACCAGCTCACATAGTTAAAACATACAGCCATTTCTCCCACACCAGACCTCTAAGGCCTAAGAGCTGGTGCTGTATTCAACTGCCCTTCCCACCGCACTCACAGACAGACACCCCCCTGGCATCTCCCCTTGCCTTGCCTCCCACCACTCCCAACACACATTCGCAAGCTCACTCTCACTCTCGGCACAGACCAGCTCCCAAAGTATAAAACATCCAGCCATTTCTCCCACACCAGAGCTCTAAGGGCTTAGAGCTCCTGCTGTTTCTGACCTTCCCTTGCCAGTGCTTTCACAGCCAAACATACACTAAGAATCTCCCCTTCCCTTGCCTCCCACCACTCCCAAGACACATTCGCAAGCTCACTCTCACTCTCGGCACAGACCAGCTCACAAAGTTAAAACATACAGCCATGTTTCCCTCTTAATATTTCTAAGGGCTTAATGCTCTTGCTGGTCCTCACCTTCCCTTGCCAGCACTTTCACACCCAGACAGACACTGCGGATGTACTTTTGCCTTGCCTCCCAGCACTCTCAATACACATTCGCAAGCTCACTCTCACTCTTCGCACAGACCAGCTCACAAAGTGCAAACATCCAGCCATTTCTCCCACACCAGAGCTCTAAGGGCTTAGAGCTCCTGCTGTTTCTGACCTTCCCTTGCCAGTGCTTTCACAGCCAAACATACACTAAGAATCTCCCCTTCCCTTGCCTCCCACCACTCCCAAGACACATTCTCAAGCTCACTCTCACTCTCGGCACAGACCAGCTCACATAGTTAAAACATACAGCCATTTCTCCCACACCAGAGCTCTAAGGCCTAAGAGCTGGTGCTGTATTCAACTGCCCTTCCCACCGCACTCACAGACAGACACCCCCCTGGCATCTCCCCTTTCCTTGCCTCCCACCACTCCCAACACACATTCACAAGCTCACTCTCACTCTCGGCACAGACCAGCTCCCAAAGTATAAAACATCCAGCTATTTCTCCCACACCAGAGCTCTAAGGGCTTAGAGCTCCTGCTGTTTCTGACCTTCCCTTGCCAGTGCTTTCACAGCCAAACATACACTAAGAATCTCCCCTTGCCTTGCCTCCCACCACTCCCAAGACACATTCGCAAGTTCACTCTCACTCTCGGCACAGACCAGCTCACAAAGTTAAAACATACAGCCATGTTTCCCTCTTAATATTTCTAAGGGCTTAATGCTCTTGCTGGTCCTCACCTTCCCTTGCCAGCACTTTCACACCCAGACAGACACTGCGGATGTACTTTTGCCTTGCCTCCCAGCACTCTCAATACACATTCGCAAGCTCACTCTCACTCTTCGCACAGACCAGCTCACAAAGTGCAAACATCCAGCCATTTCTCCCACACCAGAGCTCTAAGGCCTAAGAGCTGGTGCTGTATTCAACTGCCCTTCCCACCGCACTCACAGCCAGACACCCCACTGGCATCTCCCCTTGCCTTGCCTCCCACCACTCCCAAGACACATTCTCAAGCTCACTCTCACTCTCGGCACAGACCAGCTCCCAAAGTATAATACATTCAGCCATTTCTCCCACACCAGAGCTCTAAGGGCTTAGAGCTCTTGTTGTTTCTGACCTTCCCTTGCCAGTGCTTTCACAGCCAAACATACACTAAGAATCTCCCCTTCCCTTGCCTCCCACCACTCCCAAGACACATTCGCAAGCTCACTCTCACTCTCGGCACAGACCAGCTCACAACGTGAAAACATCCAGCCATTTCTCCCACACCAGAGCTCTAAGGGCTTAGAGCTCCAGCTGTTTCTGACCTTCCCTTGCCAGTGCTTTCACAGCCAAACATACACTAAGAATCTCCCCTTCCCTTGCCTCCCACCACTCCCAAGACACATTCGCAAGCTCCCTCTCACTCTCGGCACAGACCAGCTCCCAAAGTATAAAACATCCAGCCATTTCTCCCACACCAGAGCTCTAAGGGCTTAGAGCTCCTGCTGTTTCTGACCTTCCCTTGCCAGTGCTTTCACAGCCAAACATACACTAAGAATCTCCCCTTGCCTTGCCTCCCACCACTCCCAAGACAAATTCTCAAGCTCCCTCTCACTCTCGGCACAGACCAGCTCACAAAGTTAAAACATACAGCCATTTCTCCCACACCAGACCTCTAAAGGCTTAGAGCGCTTGCTGTTTCTGACCTTCCCTTGCCAGTGCTTTCACAGCCAAACATACACTAAGAATCTCCCCTTGCCTTGCCTCCCACCACTCCCAAGACAAATTCGCAAGCTCCCTCACACTCTCGGCACAGACCAGCTCACAAAGTTAAAACATACAGCCATTTCTCCCACACCAGAGCTGTAAGGCCTAAGAGCTCCTGCTGTTTCTGACCTTCCCTTGCCAGTGCTTTCACACCCAGACAGACACTAAGAATCTCCCCTTGCCTTGCCTCCCACCACTCCCAAGACACATTCGCAAGTTCACTCTCACTCTCGGCACAGACCAGCTCACAAAGTTAAAACATACAGCCATGTTTCCCTCTTAATATTTCTAAGGGCTTAATGCTCTTGCTGGTCCTCACCTTCCCTTGCCAGCACTTTCACACCCAGACAGACACTGCGGATGTACTTTTGCCTTGCCTCCCAGCACTCTCAATACACATTCGCAAGCTCACTCTCACTCTTCGCACAGACCAGCTCACAAAGTGCAAACATCCAGCCATTTCTCCCACACCAGAGCTCTAAGGGCTTAGAGCTCCTGCTGTTTCTGACCTTCCCTTGCCAGTGCTTTCACAGCCAAACATACACTAAGAATCTCCCCTTGCCTTGCCTCCCACCACTCCCAAGACAAATTCTCAAGCTCACTCTCACTCTCGGCACAGACCAGCTCACAAAGTTAAAACATACAGCCATTTCTCCCACACCAGACCTCTAAAGGCTTAGAGCGCTTGCTGTTTCTGACCTTCCCTTGCCAGTGCTTTCACAGCCAAACATACACTAAGAATCTCCCCTTGCCTTGCCTCCCACCACTCCCAAGACACATTCTCAAGCTCCCTCTCACTCTCGGCACAGACCAGCTCACATAGTTAAAACATACAGCCATTTCTCCCACACCAGACCTCTAAGGCCTAAGAGCTGGTGCTGTATTCAACTGCCCTTCCCACCGCACTCACAGACAGACACCCCCCTGGCATCTCCCCTTGCCTTGCCTCCCACCACTCCCAACACACATTCGCAAGCTCACTCTCACTCTCGGCACAGACCAGCTCCCAAAGTATAAAACATCCAGCCATTTCTCCCACACCAGAGCTCTAAGGGCTTAGAGCTCCTGCTGTTTCTGACCTTCCCTTGCCAGTGCTTTCACAGCCAAACATACACTAAGAATCTCCCCTTGCCTTGCCTCCCACCACTCCCAAGACACATTCTCAAGCTCACTCTCACTCTCGGCACAGACCAGCTCACAACGTGAAAACATCCAGCCATTTCTCCCACACCAGAGCTCTAAGGGCTTAGAGCTCCTGCTGTTTCTGACCTTCCCTTGCCAGTGCTTTCACAGCCAAACATACACTAAGAATCTCCCCTTGCCTTGCCTCCCACCACTCCCAAGACACATTCGCAAGCTCACTCTCACTCTCGGCACAGACCAGCTCACAAAGTTAAAACATACAGCCATGTTTCCCTCTTAATATTTCTAAGGGCTTAATGCTCTTGCTGGTCCTCACCTTCCCTTGCCAGCACTTTCACACCCAGACAGACACTGCGGATGTACTTTTGCCTTGCCTCCCAGCACTCTCAATACACATTCGCAAGCTCACTCTCACTCTTCGCACAGACCAGCTCACAAAGTGCAAACATCCAGCCATTTCTCCCACACCAGAGCTCTAAGGGCTTAGAGCTCCTGCTGTTTCTGACCTTCCCTTGCCAGTGCTTTCACAGCCAAACATACACTAAGAATCTCCCCTTGCCTTGCCTCCCACCACTCCCAAGACACATTCGCAAGCTCACTCTCACTCTCGGCACAGACCAGCTCACATAGTTAAAACATACAGCCATTTCTCCCACACCAGACCTCTAAGGCCTAAGAGCTGGTGCTGTATTCAACTGCCCTTCCCACCGCACTCACAGACAGACACCCCCCTGGCATCTCCCCTTTCCTTGCCTCCCACCACTCCCAACACACATTCACAAGCTCACTCTCACTCTCGGCACAGACCAGCTCCCAAAGTATAAAACATCCAGCCATTTCTCCCACACCAGAGCTCTAAGGGCTTAGAGCTCCTGCTGTTTCTGACCTTCCCTTGCCAGTGCTTTCACAGCCAAACATACACTAAGAATCTCCCCTTGCCTTGCCTCCCACCACTCCCAAGACACATTCGCAAGTTCACTCTCACTCTCGGCACAGACCAGCTCACAAAGTTAAAACATACAGCCATGTTTCCCTCTTAATATTTCTAAGGGCTTAATGCTCTTGCTGGTCCTCACCTTCCCTTGCCAGCACTTTCACACCCAGACAGACACTGCGGATGTACTTTTGCCTTGCCTCCCAGCACTCTCAATACACATTTGCAAGCTCACTCTCACTCTTCGCACAGACCAGCTCACAAAGTGCAAACATCCAGCCATTTCTCCCACACCAGAGCTCTAAGGCCTAAGAGCTGGTGCTGTATTCAACTGCCCTTCCCACCGCACTCACAGCCAGACACCCCACTGGCATCTCCCCTTGCCTTGCCTCCCACCATTCCCAAGACACATTCTCAAGCTCACTCTCACTCTCGGCACAGACCAGCTCACAAAGTATAATACATTCAGCCATTTCTCCCACACCAGAGCTCTAAGGGCTTAGAGCTCTTGCTGTTTCTGACCTTCCCTTGCCAGTGCTTTCACAGCCAAACATACACTAAGAATCTCCCCTTCCCTTGCCTCCCACCACTCCCAAGACACATTCGCAAGCTCACTCTCACTCTCGGCACAGACCAGCTCACAACGTGAAAACATCCAGCCATTTCTCCCACACCAGAGCTCTAAGGGCTTAGAGCTCCAGCTGTTTCTGACCTTCCCTTGCCAGTGCTTTCACAGCCAAACATACACTAAGAATCTCCCCTTGCCTTGCCTCCCACCACTCCCAAGACACATTCGCAAGCTCACTCTCACTCTCGGCACAGACCAGCTCCCAAAGTATAAAACATCCAGCCATTTCTCCCACACCAGAGCTCTAAGGGCTTAGAGCTCTTGCTGTTTCTGACCTTCCCTTGCCAGTGCTTTCACAGCCAAACATACACTAAGAATCTCCCCTTGCCTTGCCTCCCACCACTCCCAAGACAAATTCTCAAGCTCACTCTCACTCTCGGCACAGACCAGCTCACAAAGTTAAAACATACAGCCATTTCTCCCACACCAGACCTCTAAAGGCTTAGAGCGCTTGCTGTTTCTGACCTTCCCTTGCCAGTGCTTTCACAGCCAAACATACACTAAGAATCTCCCCTTGCCTTGCCTCCCACCACTCCCAAGACACATTCTCAAGCTCCCTCACACTCTCGGCACAGACCAGCTCACAAAGTTAAAACATCCAGCCATTTCTCCCACACCAGAGCTCTAAGGCCTAAGAGCTGGTGCTGTTTCTGACCTTCCCTTGCCAGTGCTTTCACAGCCAAACATACACTAAGAATCTCCCCTTGCCTTGCCTCCCACCACTCCCAAGACACATTCGCAAGTTCACTCTCACTCTCGGCACAGACCAGCTCACAAAGTTAAAACATACAGCCATGTTTCCCTCTTAATATTTCTAAGGGCTTAATGCTCTTGCTGGTCCTCACCTTCCCTTGCCAGCACTTTCACACCCAGACAGACACTGCGGATGTACTTTTGCCTTGCCTCCCAGCACTCTCAATACACATTCGCAAGCTCACTCTCACTCTTCGCACAGACCAGCTCACAAAGTGGAAACATCCAGCCATTTCTCCCACACCAGAGCTCTAAGGCCTAAGAGCTGGTGCTGTATTCAACTGCCCTTCCCACCGCACTCACAGACAGACACCCCCCTGGCATCTCCCCTTGCCTTGCCTCCCACCACTCCCAACACACATTCACAAGCTCACTCTCACTCTCGGCACACACCAGCTCCCAAAGTATAAAACATCCAGCCATTTCTCCCACACCAGAGCTCTAAGGGCTTAGAGCTCCTGCTGTTTCTGACCTTCCCTTGCCAGTGCTTTCACAGCCAAACATACACTAAGAATCTCCCCTTGCCTTGCCTCCCACCACTCCCAAGACACATTCGCAAGCTCACTCTCACTCTCGGCACAGACCAGCTCACAACGTGAAAACATCCAGCCATTTCTCCCACACCAGAGCTCTAAGGGCTTAGAGCTCCAGCTGTTTCTGACCTTCCCTTGCCAGTGCTTTCACAGCCAAACATACACTAAGAATCTCCCCTTCCCTTGCCTCCCACCACTCCCAAGACACATTCGCAAGCTCCCTCTCACTCTCGGCACAGACCAGCTCACAAAGTTAAAACATACAGCCATTTCTCCCACACCAGACCTCTAAAGGCTTAGAGCGCTTGCTGTTTCTGACCTTCCCTTGCCAGTGCTTTCACAGCCAAACATACACTAAGAATCTCCCCTTGCCTTGCCTCCCACCACTCCCAAGACACATTCGCAAGCTCACTCTCACTCTCGGCACAGACCAGCTCACAAAGTTAAAACATACAGCCATGTTTCCCTCTTAATATTTCTAAGGGCTTAATGCTCTTGCTGGTCCTCACCTTCCCTTGCCAGCACTTTCACACCCAGACAGACACTGCGGATGTACTTTTGCCTTGCCTCCCAGCACTCTCAATACACATTCGCAAGCTCACTCTCACTCTTCGCACAGACCAGCTCACAAAGTGCAAACATCCAGCCATTTCTCCCACACCAGAGCTCTAAGGGCTTAGAGCTCCTGCTGTTTCTGACCTTCCCTTGCCAGTGCTTTCACAGCCAAACATACACTAAGAATCTCCCCTTCCCTTGCCTCCCACCACTCCCAAGACACATTCGCAAGCTCACTCTCACTCTCGGCACAGACCAGCTCACATAGTTAAAACATACAGCCATTTCTCCCACACCAGACCTCTAAGGCCTAAGAGCTGGTGCTGTATTCAACTGCCCTTCCCACCGCACTCACAGCCAGACACCCCCCTGGCATCTCCCCTTTCCTTGCCTCCCACCACTCCCAACACACATTCACAAGCTCACTCTCACTCTCGGCACAGACCAGCTCACAAAGTATAAAACATCCAGCCATTTCTCCCACACCAGAGCTCTAAGGGCTTAGAGCTCCTGCTGTTTCTGACCTTCCCTTGCCAGTGCTTTCACAGCCAAACATACACTAAGAATCTCCCCTTGCCTTGCCTCCCACCACTCCCAAGACACATTCGCAAGTTCACTCTCACTCTCGGCACAGACCAGCTCACAAAGTTAAAACATACAGCCATGTTTCCCTCTTAATATTTCTAAGGGCTTAATGCTCTTGCTGGTCCTCACCTTCCCTTGCCAGCACTTTCACACCCAGACAGACACTGCGGATGTACTTTTGCCTTGCCTCCCAGCACTCTCAATACACATTCGCAAGCTCACTCTCACTCTTCGCACAGACCAGCTCACAAAGTGCAAACATCCAGCCATTTCTCCCACACCAGAGCTCTAAGGCCTAAGAGCTGGTGCTGTATTCAACTGCCCTTCCCACCGCACTCACAGCCAGACACCCCACTGGCATCTCCCCTTGCCTTGCCTCCCACCATTCCCAAGACACATTCTCAAGCTCACTCTCACTCTCGGCACAGACCAGCTCCCAAAGTATAATACATTCAGCCATTTCTCCCACACCAGAGCTCTAAGGGCTTAGAGCTCTTGCTGTTTCTGACCTTCCCTTGCCAGTGCTTTCACAGCCAAACATACACTAAGAATCTCCCCTTCCCTTGCCTCCCACCACTCCCAAGACACATTCGCAAGCTCACTCTCACTCTCGGCACAGACCAGCTCACAACGTGAAAACATCCAGCCATTTCTCCCACACCAGAGCTCTAAGGGCTTAGAGCTCCAGCTGTTTCTGACCTTCCCTTGCCAGTGCTTTCACAGCCAAACATACACTAAGAATCTCCCCTTGCCTTGCCTCCCACCACTCCCAAGACACATTCGCAAGCTCACTCTCACTCTCGGCACAGACCAGCTCCCAAAGTATAAAACATCCAGCCATTTCTCCCACACCAGAGCTCTAAGGGCTTAGAGCTCCAGCTGTTTCTGACCTTCCCTTGCCAGTGCTTTCACAGCCAAACATACACTAAGAATCTCCCCTTGCCTTGCCTCCCACCACTCCCAAGACACATTCGCAAGCTCACTCTCACTCTCGGCACAGACCAGCTCCCAAAGTATAAAACATCCAGCCATTTCTCCCACACCAGAGCTCTAAGGGCTTAGAGCTCCTGCTGTTTCTGACCTTCCCTTGCCAGTGCTTTCACAGCCAAACATACACTAAGAATCTCCCCTTGCCTTGCCTCCCACCACTCCCAAGACAAATTCTCAAGCTCACTCTCACTCTCGGCACAGACCAGCTCACATAGTTAAAACATACAGCCATTTCTCCCACACCAGACCTCTAAAGGCTTAGAGCGCTTGCTGTTTCTGACCTTCCCTTGCCAGTGCTTTCACAGCCAAACATACACTAAGAATCTCCCCTTGCCTTGCCTCCCACCACTCCCAAGACACATTCTCAAGCTCCCTCACACTCTCGGCACAGACCAGCTCACAAAGTTAAAACATCCAGACATTTCTCCCACACCAGAGATCTAAGGCCTAAGAGCTGGTGCTGTTTCTGACCTTCCCTTGCCAGTGCTTTCACAGCCAAACATACACTAAGAATCTCCCCTTGCCTTGCCTCCCACCACTCCCAAGACACATTCGCAAGTTCACTCTCACTCTCGGCACAGACCAGCTCACAAAGTTAAAACATACAGCCATGTTTCCCTCTTAATATTTCTAAGGGCTTAATGCTCTTGCTGGTCCTCACCTTCCCTTGCCAGCACTTTCACACCCAGACAGACACTGCGGATGTACTTTTGCCTTGCCTCCCACCACTCTCAATACACATTCGCAAGCTCACTCTCACTCTTCGCACAGACCAGCTCACAAAGTGCAAACATCCAGCCATTTCTCCCACACCAGAGCTCTAAGGCCTAAGAGCTGGTGCTGTATTCAACTGCCCTTCCCACCGCACTCACAGACAGACACCCCCCTGGCATCTCCCCTTGCCTTGCCTCCCACCACTCCCAACACACATTCACAAGCTCACTCTCACTCTCGGCACACACCAGCTCCCAAAGTATAAAACATCCAGCCATTTCTCCCACACCAGAGCTCTAAGGGCTTAGAGCTCCTGCTGTTTCTGACCTTCCCTTGCCAGTGCTTTCACAGCCAAACATACACTAAGAATCTCCCCTTGCCTTGCCTCCCACCACTCCCAAGACACATTCGCAAGTTCACTCTCACTCTCGGCACAGACCAGCTCACAAAGTTAAAACATACAGCCATGTTTCCCTATTAATATTTCTAAGGGCTTAATGCTCTTGCTGGTCCTCACCTTCCCTTGCCAGCACTTTCACACCCAGACAGACACTGCGGATGTACTTTTGCCTTGCCTCCCAGCACTCTCAATACACATTCGCAAGCTCACTCTCACTCTTCGCACAGACCAGCTCACAAAGTGCAAACATCCAGCCATTTCTCCCACACCAGAGCTCTAAGGCCTAAGAGCTGGTGCTGTATTCAACTGCCCTTCCCACCGCACTCACAGCCAGACACCCCACTGGCATCTCCCCTTGCCTTGCCTCCCACCATTCCCAAGACACATTCGCAAGCTCCCTCTCACTCTCGGCACAGACCAGCTCACAAAGTATAATACATTCAGCCATTTCTCCCACACCAGAGCTCTAAGGGCTTAGAGCTCTTGCTGTTTCTGACCTTCCCTTGCCAGTGCTTTCACAGCCAAACATACACTAAGAATCTCCCCTTCCCTTGCCTCCCACCACTCCCAAGACACATTCGCAAGCTCACTCTCACTCTCGGCACAGACCAGCTCACAACGTGAAAACATCCAGCCATTTCTCCCACACCAGAGCTCTAAGGGCTTAGAGCTCCAGCTGTTTCTGACCTTCCCTTGCCAGTGCTTTCACAGCCAAACATACACTAAGAATCTCCCCTTCCCTTGCCTCCCACCACTCCCAAGACACATTCGCAAGCTCCCTCTCACTCTCGGCACAGACCAGCTCACAAAGTTAAAACATACAGCCATTTCTCCCACACCAGACCTCTAAAGGCTTAGAGCGCTTGCTGTTTCTGACCTTCCCTTGCCAGTGCTTTCACAGCCAAACATACACTAAGAATCTCCCCTTGCCTTGCCTCCCACCACTCCCAAGACACATTCGCAAGCTCACTCTCACTCTCGGCACAGACCAGCTCACAAAGTTAAAACATACAGCCATGTTTCCCTCTTAATATTTCTAAGGGCTTAATGCTCTTGCTGGTCCTCACCTTCCCTTGCCAGCACTTTCACACCCAGACAGACACTGCGGATGTACTTTTGCCTTGCCTCCCACCACTCTCAATACACATTCGCAAGCTCACTCTCACTCTTCGCACAGACCAGCTCACAAAGTGCAAACATCCAGCCATTTCTCCCACACCAGAGCTCTAAGGGCTTAGAGCTCCTGCTGTTTCTGACCTTCCCTTGCCAGTGCTTTCACAGCCAAACATACACTAAGAATCTCCCCTTGCCTTGCCTCCCACCACTCCCAAGACACATTCTCAAGCTCCCTCTCACTCTCGGCACAGACCAGCTCACATAGTTAAAACATACAGCCATTTCTCCCACACCAGACCTCTAAGGCCTAAGAGCTGGTGCTGTATTCAACTGCCCTTCCCACCGCACTCACAGACAGACACCCCCCTGGCATCTCCCCTTTCCTTGCCTCCCACCACTCCCAACACACATTCACAAGCTCACTCTCACTCTCGGCACAGACCAGCTCACAAAGTTAAAACATACAGCCATGTTTCCCTCTTAATATTTCTAAGGGCTTAATGCTCTTGCTGGTCCTCACCTTCCCTTGCCAGCACTTTCACACCCAGACAGACACTGCGGATGTACTTTTGCCTTGCCTCCCAGCACTCTCAATACACATTCGCAAGCTCACTCTCACTCTTCGCACAGACCAGCTCACAAAGTGCAAACATCCAGCCATTTCTCCCACACCAGAGCTCTAAGGCCTAAGAGCTGGTGCTGTATTCAACTGCCCTTCCCACCGCACTCACAGCCAGACACCCCACTGGCATCTCCCCTTGCCTTGCCTCCCACCATTCCCAAGACACATTCTCAAGCTCACTCTCACTCTCGGCACAGACCAGCTCCCAAAGTATAATACATTCAGCCATTTCTCCCACACCAGAGCTCTAAGGGCTTAGAGCTCTTGCTGTTTCTGACCTTCCCTTGCCAGTGCTTTCACAGCCAAACATACACTAAGAATCTCCCCTTCCCTTGCCTCCCACCACTCCCAAGACACATTCGCAAGCTCACTCTCACTCTCGGCACAGACCAGCTCACAACGTGAAAACATCCAGCCATTTCTCCCACACCAGAGCTCTAAGGGCTTAGAGCTCCAGCTGTTTCTGACCTTCCCTTGCCAGTGCTTTCACAGCCAAACATACACTAAGAATCTCCCCTTCCCTTGCCTCCCACCACTCCCAAGACACATTCGCAAGCTCCCTCTCACTCTCGGCACAGACCAGCTCCCAAAGTATAAAACATCCAGCCATTTCTCCCACACCAGAGCTCTAAGGGCTTAGAGCTCCTGCTGTTTCTGACCTTCCCTTGCCAGTGCTTTCACAGCCAAACATACACTAAGAATCTCCCCTTGCCTTGCCTCCCACCACTCCCAAGACAAATTCTCAAGCTCCCTCTCACTCTCGGCACAGACCAGCTCACAAAGTTAAAACATACAGCCATTTCTCCCACACCAGACCTCTAAAGGCTTAGAGCGCTTGCTGTTTCTGACCTTCCCTTGCCAGTGCTTTCACAGCCAAACATACACTAAGAATCTCCCCTTGCCTTGCCTCCCACCACTCCCAAGACAAATTCGCAAGCTCCCTCACACTCTCGGCACAGACCAGCTCACAAAGTTAAAACATACAGCCATTTCTCCCACACCAGAGCTGTAAGGCCTAAGAGCTCCTGCTGTTTCTGACCTTCCCTTGCCAGTGCTTTCACACCCAGACAGACACTAAGAATCTCCCCTTGCCTTGCCTCCCACCACTCCCAAGACACATTCGCAAGTTCACTCTCACTCTCGGCACAGACCAGCTCACAAAGTTAAAACATACAGCCATGTTTCCCTCTTAATATTTCTAAGGGCTTAATGCTCTTGCTGGTCCTCACCTTCCCTTGCCAGCACTTTCACACCCAGACAGACACTGCGGATGTACTTTTGCCTTGCCTCCCAGCACTCTCAATACACATTCGCAAGCTCACTCTCACTCTTCGCACAGACCAGCTCACAAAGTGCAAACATCCAGCCATTTCTCCCACACCAGAGCTCTAAGGGCTTAGAGCTCCTGCTGTTTCTGACCTTCCCTTGCCAGTGCTTTCACAGCCAAACATACACTAAGAATCTCCCCTTGCCTTGCCTCCCATCACTCCCAAGACAAATTCTCAAGCTCACTCTCACTCTCGGCACAGACCAGCTCACAAAGTTAAAACATACAGCCATTTCTCCCACACCAGACCTCTAAAGGCTTAGAGCGCTTGCTGTTTCTGACCTTCCCTTGCCAGTGCTTTCACAGCCAAACATACACTAAGAATCTCCCCTTGCCTTGCCTCCCACCACTCCCAAGACACATTCTCAAGCTCCCTCTCACTCTCGGCACAGACCAGCTCACATAGTTAAAACATACAGCCATTTCTCCCACACCAGACCTCTAAGGCCTAAGAGCTGGTGCTGTATTCAACTGCCCTTCCCACCGCACTCACAGACAGACACCCCCCTGGCATCTCCCCTTGCCTTGCCTCCCACCACTCCCAACACACATTCGCAAGCTCACTCTCACTCTCGGCACAGACCAGCTCCCAAAGTATAAAACATCCAGCCATTTCTCCCACACCAGAGCTCTAAGGGCTTAGAGCTCCTGCTGTTTCTGACCTTCCCTTGCCAGTGCTTTCACAGCCAAACATACACTAAGAATCTCCCCTTGCCTTGCCTCCCACCACTCCCAAGACACATTCGCAAGTTCACTCTCACTCTCGGCACAGACCAGCTCACAAAGTTAAAACATACAGCCATGTTTCCCTCTTAATATTTCTAAGGGCTTAATGCTCTTGCTGGTCCTCACCTTCCCTTGCCAGCACTTTCACACCCAGACAGACACTGCGGATGTACTTTTGCCTTGCCTCCCAGCACTCTCAATACACATTCGCAAGCTCACTCTCACTCTTCGCACAGACCAGCTCACAAAGTGCAAACATCCAGCCATTTCTCCCACACCAGAGCTCTAAGGGCTTAGAGCTCCTGCTGTTTCTGACCTTCCCTTGCCAGTGCTTTCACAGCCAAACATATACTAAGAATCTCCCCTTGCCTTGCCTCCCACCACTCCCAAGACACATTCGCAAGCTCCCTCACACTCTCGGCACAGACCAGCTCACAAAGTTAAAACATACAGCCATTTCTCCCACACCAGAGCTCTAAGGCCTAAGAGCTGGTGCTGTTTCTGACCTTCCCTTGCCAGTGCTTTCACAGCCAAACATACACTAAGAATCTCCCCTTCCCTTGCCTCCCACCACTCCCAAGACACATTCGCAAGCTCACTCTCACTCTCGGCACAGACCAGCTCACATAGTTAAAACATACAGCCATTTCTCCCACACCAGACCTCTAAGGCCTAAGAGCTGGTGCTGTATTCAACTGCCCTTCCCACCGCACTCACAGACAGACACCCCCCTGGCATCTCCCCTTTCCTTGCCTCCCACCACTCCCAACACACATTCACAAGCTCACTCTCACTCTCGGCACAGACCAGCTCCCAAAGTATAAAACATCCAGCCATTTCTCCCACACCAGAGCTCTAAGGGCTTAGAGCTCCTGCTGTTTCTGACCTTCCCTTGCCAGTGCTTTCACAGCCAAACATACACTAAGAATCTCCCCTTGCCTTGCCTCCCACCACTCCCAAGACACATTCGCAAGTTCACTCTCACTCTCGGCACAGACCAGCTCACAAAGTTAAAACATACAGCCATGTTTCCCTCTTAATATTTCTAAGGGCTTAATGCTCTTGCTGGTCCTCACCTTCCCTTGCCAGCACTTTCACACCCAGACAGA
Organism: Pelecanus crispus; assembly: GCF_030463565.1. Taxonomy (NCBI): domain Eukaryota; kingdom Metazoa; phylum Chordata; class Aves; order Pelecaniformes; family Pelecanidae; genus Pelecanus; species Pelecanus crispus. The sequence goes on from NC_134645.1 coordinate 15,635,856, forward strand.
CACTGCGGATGTACTTTTGCCTTGCCTCCCAGCACTCTCAATACACATTTGCAAGCTCACTCTCACTCTTCGCACAGACCAGCTCACAAAGTGCAAACATCCAGCCATTTCTCCCACACCAGAGCTCTAAGGCCTAAGAGCTGGTGCTGTATTCAACTGCCCTTCCCACCGCACTCACAGCCAGACACCCCACTGGCATCTCCCCTTGCCTTGCCTCCCACCATTCCCAAGACACATTCTCAAGCTCACTCTCACTCTCGGCACAGACCAGCTCCCAAAGTATAATACATTCAGCCATTTCTCCCACACCAGAGCTCTAAGGGCTTAGAGCTCTTGCTGTTTCTGACCTTCCCTTGCCAGTGCTTTCACAGCCAAACATACACTAAGAATCTCCCCTTCCCTTGCCTCCCACCACTCCCAAGACACATTCGCAAGCTCACTCTCACTCTCGGCACAGACCAGCTCACAACGTGAAAACATCCAGCCATTTCTCCCACACCAGAGCTCTAAGGGCTTAGAGCTCCAGCTGTTTCTGACCTTCCCTTGCCAGTGCTTTCACAGCCAAACATACACTAAGAATCTCCCCTTGCCTTGCCTCCCACCACTCCCAAGACACATTCGCAAGCTCACTCTCACTCTCGGCACAGACCAGCTCCCAAAGTATAAAACATCCAGCCATTTCTCCCACACCAGAGCTCTAAGGGCTTAGAGCTCTTGCTGTTTCTGACCTTCCCTTGCCAGTGCTTTCACAGCCAAACATACACTAAGAATCTCCCCTTGCCTTGCCTCCCACCACTCCCAAGACAAATTCTCAAGCTCACTCTCACTCTCGGCACAGACCAGCTCACAAAGTTAAAACATACAGCCATTTCTCCCACACCAGACCTCTAAAGGCTTAGAGCGCTTGCTGTTTCTGACCTTCCCTTGCCAGTGCTTTCACAGCCAAACATACACTAAGAATCTCCCCTTGCCTTGCCTCCCACCACTCCCAAGACACATTCTCAAGCTCCCTCACACTCTCGGCACAGACCAGCTCACAAAGTTAAAACATCCAGCCATTTCTCCCACACCAGAGCTCTAAGGCCTAAGAGCTGGTGCTGTTTCTGACCTTCCCTTGCCAGTGCTTTCACAGCCAAACATACACTAAGAATCTCCCCTTGCCTTGCCTCCCACCACTCCCAAGACACATTCGCAAGTTCACTCTCACTCTCGGCACAGACCAGCTCACAAAGTTAAAACATACAGCCATGTTTCCCTCTTAATATTTCTAAGGGCTTAATGCTCTTGCTGGTCCTCACCTTCCCTTGCCAGCACTTTCACACCCAGACAGACACTGCGGATGTACTTTTGCCTTGCCTCCCACCACTCTCAATACACATTCGCAAGCTCACTCTCACTCTTCGCACAGACCAGCTCACAAAGTGCAAACATCCAGCCATTTCTCCCACACCAGAGCTCTAAGGCCTAAGAGCTGGTGCTGTATTCAACTGCCCTTCCCACCGCACTCACAGACAGACACCCCCCTGGCATCTCCCCTTGCCTTGCCTCCCACCACTCCCAACACACATTCACAAGCTCACTCTCACTCTCGGCACACACCAGCTCCCAAAGTATAAAACATCCAGCCATTTCTCCCACACCAGAGCTCTAAGGGCTTAGAGCTCCTGCTGTTTCTGACCTTCCCTTGCCAGTGCTTTCACAGCCAAACATACACTAAGAATCTCCCCTTGCCTTGCCTCCCACCACTCCCAAGACACATTCGCAAGTTCACTCTCACTCTCGGCACAGACCAGCTCACAAAGTTAAAACATACAGCCATGTTTCCCTCTTAATATTTCTAAGGGCTTAATGCTCTTGCTGGTCCTCACCTTCCCTTGCCAGCACTTTCACACCCAGACAGACACTGCGGATGTACTTTTGCCTTGCCTCCCAGCACTCTCAATACACATTCGCAAGCTCACTCTCACTCTTCGCACAGACCAGCTCACAAAGTGCAAACATCCAGCCATTTCTCCCACACCAGAGCTCTAAGGCCTAAGAGCTGGTGCTGTATTCAACTGCCCTTCCCACCGCACTCACAGCCAGACACCCCACTGGCATCTCCCCTTGCCTTGCCTCCCACCATTCCCAAGACACATTCGCAAGCTCCCTCTCACTCTCGGCACAGACCAGCTCACAAAGTATAATACATTCAGCCATTTCTCCCACACCAGAGCTCTAAGGGCTTAGAGCTCTTGCTGTTTCTGACCTTCCCTTGCCAGTGCTTTCACAGCCAAACATACACTAAGAATCTCCCCTTCCCTTGCCTCCCACCACTCCCAAGACACATTCGCAAGCTCACTCTCACTCTCGGCACAGACCAGCTCACAACGTGAAAACATCCAGCCATTTCTCCCACACCAGAGCTCTAAGGGCTTAGAGCTCCAGCTGTTTCTGACCTTCCCTTGCCAGTGCTTTCACAGCCAAACATACACTAAGAATCTCCCCTTCCCTTGCCTCCCACCACTCCCAAGACACATTCGCAAGCTCCCTCTCACTCTCGGCACAGACCAGCTCACAAAGTTAAAACATACAGCCATTTCTCCCACACCAGACCTCTAAAGGCTTAGAGCGCTTGCTGTTTCTGACCTTCCCTTGCCAGTGCTTTCACAGCCAAACATACACTAAGAATCTCCCCTTGCCTTGCCTCCCACCACTCCCAAGACACATTCGCAAGCTCACTCTCACTCTCGGCACAGACCAGCTCACAAAGTTAAAACATACAGCCATGTTTCCCTCTTAATATTTCTAAGGGCTTAATGCTCTTGCTGGTCCTCACCTTCCCTTGCCAGCACTTTCACACCCAGACAGACACTGCGGATGTACTTTTGCCTTGCCTCCCAGCACTCTCAATACACATTCGCAAGCTCACTCTCACTCTTCGCACAGACCAGCTCACAAAGTGCAAACATCCAGCCATTTCTCCCACACCAGAGCTCTAAGGGCTTAGAGCTCCTGCTGTTTCTGACCTTCCCTTGCCAGTGCTTTCACAGCCAAACATACACTAAGAATCTCCCCTTCCCTTGCCTCCCACCACTCCCAAGACACATTCGCAAGCTCACTCTCACTCTCGGCACAGACCAGCTCACATAGTTAAAACATACAGCCATTTCTCCCACACCAGACCTCTAAGGCCTAAGAGCTGGTGCTGTATTCAACTGCCCTTCCCACCGCACTCACAGACAGACACCCCCCTGGCATCTCCCCTTTCCTTGCCTCCCACCACTCCCAACACACATTCACAAGCTCACTCTCACTCTCGGCACAGACCAGCTCCCAAAGTATAAAACATCCAGCCATTTCTCCCACACCAGAGCTCTAAGGGCTTAGAGCTCCTGCTGTTTCTGACCTTCCCTTGCCAGTGCTTTCACAGCCAAACATACACTAAGAATCTCCCCTTGCCTTGCCTCCCACCACTCCCAAGACACATTCGCAAGTTCACTCTCACTCTCGGCACAGACCAGCTCACAAAGTTAAAACATACAGCCATGTTTCCCTCTTAATATTTCTAAGGGCTTAATGCTCTTGCTGGTCCTCACCTTCCCTTGCCAGCACTTTCACACCCAGACAGACACTGCGGATGTACTTTTGCCTTGCCTCCCAGCACTCTCAATACACATTCGCAAGCTCACTCTCACTCTTCGCACAGACCAGCTCACAAAGTGCAAACATCCAGCCATTTCTCCCACACCAGAGCTCTAAGGCCTAAGAGCTGGTGCTGTATTCAACTGCCCTTCCCACCGCACTCACAGCCAGACACCCCACTGGCATCTCCCCTTGCCTTGCCTCCCACCATTCCCAAGACACATTCTCAAGCTCACTCTCACTCTCGGCACAGACCAGCTCCCAAAGTATAATACATTCAGCCATTTCTCCCACACCAGAGCTCTAAGGGCTTAGAGCTCTTGCTGTTTCTGACCTTCCCTTGCCAGTGCTTTCACAGCCAAACATACACTAAGAATCTCCCCTTCCCTTGCCTCCCACCACTCCCAAGACACATTCGCAAGCTCCCTCTCACTCTCGGCACAGACCAGCTCACAACGTGAAAACATCCAGCCATTTCTCCCACACCAGAGCTCTAAGGGCTTAGAGCTCCAGCTGTTTCTGACCTTCCCTTGCCAGTGCTTTCACAGCCAAACATACACTAAGAATCTCCCCTTGCCTTGCCTCCCACCACTCCCAAGACAAATTCTCAAGCTCACTCTCACTCTCGGCACAGACCAGCTCACATAGTTAAAACATACAGCCATTTCTCCCACACCAGACCTCTAAAGGCTTAGAGCGCTTGCTGTTTCTGACCTTCCCTTGCCAGTGCTTTCACAGCCAAACATACACTAAGAATCTCCCCTTGCCTTGCCTCCCACCACTCCCAAGACACATTCTCAAGCTCCCTCACACTCTCGGCACAGACCAGCTCACAAAGTTAAAACATCCAGCCATTTCTCCCACACCAGAGCTCTAAGGCCTAAGAGCTGGTGCTGTTTCTGACCTTCCCTTGCCAGTGCTTTCACAGCCAAACATACACTAAGAATCTCCCCTTGCCTTGCCTCCCACCACTCCCAAGACACATTCGCAAGTTCACTCTCACTCTCGGCACAGACCAGCTCACAAAGTTAAAACATACAGCCATGTTTCCCTCTTAATATTTCTAAGGGCTTAATGCTCTTGCTGGTCCTCACCTTCCCTTGCCAGCACTTTCACACCCAGACAGACACTGCGGATGTACTTTTGCCTTGCCTCCCACCACTCTCAATACACATTCGCAAGCTCACTCTCACTCTTCGCACAGACCAGCTCACAAAGTGCAAACATCCAGCCATTTCTCCCACCCCAGAGCTCTAAGGCCTAAGAGCTGGTGCTGTATTCAACTGCCCTTCCCACCGCACTCACAGCCAGACACCCCCCTGGCATCTCCCCTTGCCTTGCCTCCCACCACTCCCAACACACATTCACAAGCTCACTCTCACTCTCGGCACACACCAGCTCCCAAAGTATAAAACATCCAGCCATTTCTCCCACACCAGAGCTCTAAGGGCTTAGAGCTCCTGCTGTTTCTGACCTTCCCTTGCCAGTGCTTTCACAGCCAAACATACACTAAGAATCTCCCCTTGCCTTGCCTCCCACCACTCCCAAGACACATTCGCAAGTTCACTCTCACTCTCGGCACAGACCAGCTCACAAAGTTAAAACATACAGCCATGTTTCCCTCTTAATATTTCTAAGGGCTTAATGCTCTTGCTGGTCCTCACCTTCCCTTGCCAGCACTTTCACACCCAGACAGACACTGCGGATGTACTTTTGCCTTGCCTCCCAGCACTCTCAATACACATTCGCAAGCTCACTCTCACTCTTCGCACAGACCAGCTCACAAAGTGCAAACATCCAGCCATTTCTCCCACACCAGAGCTCTAAGGCCTAAGAGCTGGTGCTGTATTCAACTGCCCTTCCCACCGCACTCACAGCCAGACACCCCACTGGCATCTCCCCTTGCCTTGCCTCCCACCATTCCCAAGACACATTCGCAAGCTCCCTCTCACTCTCGGCACAGACCAGCTCACAAAGTATAATACATTCAGCCATTTCTCCCACACCAGAGCTCTAAGGGCTTAGAGCTCTTGCTGTTTCTGACCTTCCCTTGCCAGTGCTTTCACAGCCAAACATACACTAAGAATCTCCCCTTCCCTTGCCTCCCACCACTCCCAAGACACATTCGCAAGCTCACTCTCACTCTCGGCACAGACCAGCTCACAACGTGAAAACATCCAGCCATTTCTCCCACACCAGAGCTCTAAGGGCTTAGAGCTCCAGCTGTTTCTGACCTTCCCTTGCCAGTGCTTTCACAGCCAAACATACACTAAGAATCTCCCCTTCCCTTGCCTCCCACCACTCCCAAGACACATTCGCAAGCTCCCTCTCACTCTCGGCACAGACCAGCTCACAAAGTTAAAACATACAGCCATTTCTCCCACACCAGACCTCTAAAGGCTTAGAGCGCTTGCTGTTTCTGACCTTCCCTTGCCAGTGCTTTCACAGCCAAACATACACTAAGAATCTCCCCTTGCCTTGCCTCCCACCACTCCCAAGACACATTCGCAAGCTCACTCTCACTCTCGGCACAGACCAGCTCACAAAGTTAAAACATACAGCCATGTTTCCCTCTTAATATTTCTAAGGGCTTAATGCTCTTGCTGGTCCTCACCTTCCCTTGCCAGCACTTTCACACCCAGACAGACACTGCGGATGTACTTTTGCCTTGCCTCCCAGCACTCTCAATACACATTCGCAAGCTCACTCTCACTCTTCGCACAGACCAGCTCACAAAGTGCAAACATCCAGCCATTTCTCCCACACCAGAGCTCTAAGGGCTTAGAGCTCCTGCTGTTTCTGACCTTCCCTTGCCAGTGCTTTCACAGCCAAACATACACTAAGAATCTCCCCTTGCCTTGCCTCCCACCACTCCCAAGACACATTCTCAAGCTCCCTCTCACTCTCGGCACAGACCAGCTCACATAGTTAAAACATACAGCCATTTCTCCCACACCAGACCTCTAAGGCCTAAGAGCTGGTGCTGTATTCAACTGCCCTTCCCACCGCACTCACAGACAGACACCCCCCTGGCATCTCCCCTTTCCTTGCCTCCCACCACTCCCAACACACATTCACAAGCTCACTCTCACTCTCGGCACAGACCAGCTCCCAAAGTATAAAACATCCAGCTATTTCTCCCACACCAGAGCTCTAAGGGCTTAGAGCTCCTGCTGTTTCTGACCTTCCCTTGCCAGTGCTTTCACAGCCAAACATACACTAAGAATCTCCCCTTGCCTTGCCTCCCACCACTCCCAAGACACATTCGCAAGTTCACTCTCACTCTCGGCACAGACCAGCTCACAAAGTTAAAACATACAGCCATGTTTCCCTCTTAATATTTCTAAGGGCTTAATGCTCTTGCTGGTCCTCACCTTCCCTTGCCAGCACTTTCACACCCAGACAGACACTGCGGATGTACTTTTGCCTTGCCTCCCAGCACTCTCAATACACATTCGCAAGCTCACTCTCACTCTTCGCACAGACCAGCTCACAAAGTGCAAACATCCAGCCATTTCTCCCACACCAGAGCTCTAAGGCCTAAGAGCTGGTGCTGTATTCAACTGCCCTTCCCACCGCACTCACAGCCAGACACCCCACTGGCATCTCCCCTTGCCTTGCCTCCCACCATTCCCAAGACACATTCTCAAGCTCACTCTCACTCTCGGCACAGACCAGCTCCCAAAGTATAATACATTCAGCCATTTCTCCCACACCAGAGCTCTAAGGGCTTAGAGCTCTTGCTGTTTCTGACCTTCCCTTGCCAGTGCTTTCACAGCCAAACATACACTAAGAATCTCCCCTTCCCTTGCCTCCCACCACTCCCAAGACACATTCGCAAGCTCACTCTCACTCTCGGCACAGACCAGCTCACAACGTGAAAACATCCAGCCATTTCTCCCACACCAGAGCTCTAAGGGCTTAGAGCTCCAGCTGTTTCTGACCTTCCCTTGCCAGTGCTTTCACAGCCAAACATACACTAAGAATCTCCCCTTCCCTTGCCTCCCACCACTCCCAAGACACATTCGCAAGCTCCCTCTCACTCTCGGCACAGACCAGCTCCCAAAGTATAAAACATCCAGCCATTTCTCCCACACCAGAGCTCTAAGGGCTTAGAGCTCCTGCTGTTTCTGACCTTCCCTTGCCAGTGCTTTCACAGCCAAACATACACTAAGAATCTCCCCTTGCCTTGCCTCCCACCACTCCCAAGACAAATTCTCAAGCTCACTCTCACTCTCGGCACAGACCAGCTCACAAAGTTAAAACATACAGCCATTTCTCCCACACCAGACCTCTAAAGGCTTAGAGCGCTTGCTGTTTCTGACCTTCCCTTGCCAGTGCTTTCACAGCCAAACATACACTAAGAATCTCCCCTTGCCTTCCCTCCCACCACTCCCAAGACAAATTCGCAAGCTCCCTCACACTCTCGGCACAGACCAGCTCACAAAGTTAAAACATCCAGCCATTTCTCCCACACCAGAGCTCTAAGGCCTAAGAGCTGGTGCTGTTTCTGACCTTCCCTTGCCAGTGCTTTCACAGCCAAACATACACTAAGAATCTCCCCTTGCCTTGCCTCCCACCACTCCCAAGACACATTCGCAAGTTCACTCTCACTCTCGGCACAGACCAGCTCACAAAGTTAAAACATACAGCCATGTTTCCCTCTTAATATTTCTAAGGGCTTAATGCTCTTGCTGGTCCTCACCTTCCCTTGCCAGCACTTTCACACCCAGACAGACACTGCGGATGTACTTTTGCCTTGCCTCACAGCACTCTCAATACACATTCGCAAGCTCACTCTCACTCTTCGCACAGACCAGCTCACAAAGTGCAAACATCCAGCCATTTCTCCCACACCAGAGCTCTAAGGCCTAAGAGCTGGTGCTGTATTCAACTGCCCTTCCCACCGCACTCACAGACAGACACCCCCCTGGCATCTCCCCTTTCCTTGCCTCCCACCACTCCCAACAAACATTCACAAGCTCACTCTCACTCTCGGCACAGACCAGCTCCCAAAGTATAAAACATCCAGCCATTTCTCCCACACCAGAGCTCTAAGGGCTTAGAGCTCTTGCTGTTTCTGACCTTCCCTTGCCAGTGCTTTCACAGCCAAACATACACTAAGAATCTCCCCTTCCCTTGCCTCCCACCACTCCCAAGACACATTCGCAAGCTCACTCTCACTCTCGGCACAGACCAGCTCACAACGTGAAAACATCCAGCCATTTCTCCCACACCAGAGCTCTAAGGGCTTAGAGCTGGTGCTGTTTCTGACCTTCCCTTGCCAGTGCTTTCACAGCCAAACATACACTAAGAATCTCCCCTTCCCTTGCCTCCCACCACTCCCAAGACACATTCGCAAGCTCCCTCTCACTCTCGGCACAGACCAGCTCCCAAAGTATAAAACATCCAGCCATTTCTCCCACACCAGAGCTCTAAGGGCTTAGAGCTCCTGCTGTTTCTGACCTTCCCTTGCCAGTGCTTTCACAGCCAAACATACACTAAGAATCTCCCCTTGCCTTGCCTCCCACCACTCCCAAGACACATTCTCAAGCTCACTCTCACTCTCGGCACAGACCAGCTCACAAAGTTAAAACATACAGCCATTTCTCCCACACCAGACCTCTAAAGGCTTAGAGCGCTTGCTGTTTCTGACCTTCCCTTGCCAGTGCTTTCACAGCCAAACATACACTAAGAATCTCCCCTTGCCTTGCCTCCCACCACTCCCAAGACACATTCGCAAGTTCACTCTCACTCTCGGCACAGACCAGCTCACAAAGTTAAAACATACAGCCATGTTTCCCTCTTAATATTTCTAAGGGCTTAATGCTCTTGCTGGTCCTCACCTTCCCTTGCCAGCACTTTCACACCCAGACAGACACTGCGGATGTACTTTTGCCTTGCCTCCCAGCACTCTCAATACACATTCGCAAGCTCACTCTCACTCTTCGCACAGACCAGCTCACAAAGTGCAAACATCCAGCCATTTCTCCCACACCAGAGCTCTAAGGCCTAAGAGCTGGTGCTGTATTCAACTGCCCTTCCCACCGCACTCACAGCCAGACACCCCACTGGCATCTCCCCTTGCCTTGCCTCCCACCATTCCCAAGACACATTCGCAAGCTCCCTCTCACTCTCGGCACAGACCAGCTCCCAAAGTATAATACATTCAGCCATTTCTCCCACACCAGAGCTCTAAGGGCTTAGAGCTCTTGCTGTTTCTGACCTTCCCTTGCCAGTGCTTTCACAGCCAAACATACACTAAGAATCTCCCCTTGCCTTGCCTCCCACCACTCCCAAGACACATTCGCAAGCTCACTCTCACTCTCGGCACAGACCAGCTCACAACGTGAAAACATCCAGCCATTTCTCCCACACCAGAGCTCTAAGGGCTTAGAGCTCCAGCTGTTTCTGACCTTCCCTTGCCAGTGCTTTCACAGCCAAACATACACTAAGAATCTCCCCTTCCCTTGCCTCCCACCACTCCCAAGACACATTCGCAAGCTCCCTCTCACTCTCGGCACAGACCAGCTCACAAAGTTAAAACATACAGCCATTTCTCCCACACCAGACCTCTAAAGGATTAGAGCGCTTGCTGTTTCTGACCTTCCCTTGCCAGTGCTTTCACAGCCAAACATACACTAAGAATCTCCCCTTGCCTTGCCTCCCACCACTCCCAAGACAAATTCGCAAGCTCCCTCACACTCTCGGCACAGACCAGCTCACAAAGTTAAAACATACAGCCATTTCTCCCACACCAGAGCTGTAAGGCCTAAGAGCTCCTGCTGTTTCTGACCTTCCCTTGCCAGTGCTTTCACACCCAGACAGACACTAAGAATCTCCCCTTGCCTTGCCTCCCACCACTCCCAAGACACATTCGCAAGTTCACTCTCACTCTCGGCACAGACCAGCTCACATAGTTAAAACATACAGCTATTTCTCCCACACCAGACCTCTAAGGCCTAAGAGCTGGTGCTGTATTCAACTGCCCTTCCCACCGCACTCACAGACAGACACCCCCCTGGCATCTCCCCTTGCCTTGCCTCCCACCACTCCCAACACACATTCTCAAGCTCACTCTCACTCTCGGCACAGACCAGCTCCCAAAGTATAAAACATCCAGCTATTTCTCCCACACCAGAGCTCTAAGGGCTTAGAGCTCTTGCTGTTTCTGACCTTCCCTTGCCAGTGCTTTCACAGCCAAACATACACTAAGAATCTCCCCTTGCCTTGCCTCCCACCACTCCCAAGACACATTCGCAAGCTCCCTCTCACTCTCGGCACAGACCAGCTCACAAAGTTAAAACATACAGCCATTTCTCCCACACCAGACCTCTAAAGGCTTAGAGCGCTTGCTGTTTCTGACCTTCCCTTGCCAGTGCTTTCACAGCCAAACATACACTAAGAATCTCCCCTTGCCTTGCCTCCCACCACTCCCAAGACAAATTCGCAAGCTCCCTCACACTCTCGGCACAGACCAGCTCACAAAGTTAAAACATACAGCCATTTCTCCCACACCAGAGCTGTAAGGCCTAAGAGCTCCTGCTGTTTCTGACCTTCCCTTGCCAGTGCTTTCACACCCAGACAGACACTAAGAATCTCCCCTTGCCTTGCCTCCCACCACTCCCAAGACACATTCGCAAGTTCACTCTCACTCTCGGCACAGACCAGCTCACAAAGTTAAAACATACAGCCATGTTTCCCTCTTAATATTTCTAAGGGCTTAATGCTCTTGCTGGTCCTCACCTTCCCTTACCAGCACTTTCACACCCAGACAGACACTGCGGATGTACTTTTGCCTTGCCTCCCACCACTCTCAATACACATTCGCAAGCTCACTCTCACTCTTCGCACAGACCAGCTCACAAAGTGCAAACATCCAGCCATTTCTCCCACACCAGAGCTCTAAGGCCTAAGAGCTGGTGCTGTATTCAACTGCCCTTCCCACCGCACTCACAGCCAGACACCCCACTGGCATCTCCCCTTGCCTTGCCTCCCACCATTCCCAAGACACATTCTCAAGCTCACTCTCACTCTCGGCACAGACCAGCTCCCAAAGTATAATACATTCAGCCATTTCTCCCACACCAGAGCTCTAAGGGCTTAGAGCTCTTGCTGTTTCTGACCTTCCCTTGCCAGTGCTTTCACAGCCAAACATACACTAAGAATCTCCCCTTCCCTTGCCTCCCACCACTCCCAAGACACATTCTCAAGCTCACTCTCACTCTCGGCACAGACCAGCTCACAACGTGAAAACATCCAGCCATTTCTCCCACACCAGAGCTCTAAGGGCTTAGAGCTCCAGCTGTTTCTGACCTTCCCTTGCCAGTGCTTTCACAGCCAAACATACACTAAGAATCTCCCCTTGCCTTGCCTCCCACCACTCCCAAGACACATTCGCAAGCTCACTCTCACTCTCGGCACAGACCAGCTCCCAAAGTATAAAACATCCAGCCATTTCTCCCACACCAGAGCTCTAAGGGCTTAGAGCTCCTGCTGTTTCTGACCTTCCCTTGCCAGTGCTTTCACAGCCAAACATACACTAAGAATCTCCCCTTGCCTTGCCTCCCACCACTCCCAAGACAAATTCTCAAGCTCACTCTCACTCTCGGCACAGACCAGCTCACATAGTTAAAACATACAGCCATTTCTCCCACACCAGACCTCTAAAGGCTTAGAGCGCTTGCTGTTTCTGACCTTCCCTTGCCAGTGCTTTCACAGCCAAACATACACTAAGAATCTCCCCTTGCCTTGCCTCCCACCACTCCCAAGACACATTCTCAAGCTCCCTCACACTCTCGGCACAGACCAGCTCACAAAGTTAAAACATCCAGCCATTTCTCCCACACCAGAGCTCTAAGGCCTAAGAGCTGGTGCTGTTTCTGACCTTCCCTTGCCAGTGCTTTCACAGCCAAACATACACTAAGAATCTCCCCTTGCCTTGCCTCCCACCACTCCCAAGACACATTCGCAAGCTCACTCTCACTCTCGGCACAGACCAGCTCACAAAGTTAAAACATACAGCCATGTTTCCCTCTTAATATTTCTAAGGGCTTAATGCTCTTGCTGGTCCTCACCTTCCCTTGCCAGCACTTTCACACCCAGACAGACACTGCGGATGTACTTTTGCCTTGCCTCCCAGCACTCTCAATACACATTCGCAAGCTCACTCTCACTCTTCGCACAGACCAGCTCACAAAGTGCAAACATCCAGCCATTTCTCCCACACCAGAGCTCTAAGGCCTAAGAGCTGGTGCTGTATTCAACTGCCCTTCCCACCGCACTCACAGCCAGACACCCCACTGGCATCTCCCCTTGCCTTGCCTCCCACCATTCCCAAGACACATTCTCAAGCTCCCTCTCACTCTCGGCACAGACCAGCTCCCAAAGTATAATACATTCAGCCATTTCTCCCACACCAGAGCTCTAAGGGCTTAGAGCTCTTGCTGTTTCTGACCTTCCCTTGCCAGTGCTTTCACAGCCAAACATACACTAAGAATCTCCCCTTCCCTTGCCTCCCACCACTCCCAAGACACATTCGCAAGCTCACTCTCACTCTCGGCACAGACCAGCTCACAACGTGAAAACATCCAGCCATTTCTCCCACACCAGAGCTCTAAGGGCTTAGAGCTCCAGCTGTTTCTGACCTTCCCTTGCCAGTGCTTTCACAGCCAAACATACACTAAGAATCTCCCCTTGCCTTGCCTCCCACCACTCCCAAGACACATTCGCAAGCTCACTCTCACTCTCGGCACAGACCAGCTCCCAAAGTATAAAACATCCAGCCATTTCTCCCACACCAGAGCTCTAAGGGCTTAGAGCTCCAGCTGTTTCTGACCTTCCCTTGCCAGTGCTTTCACAGCCAAACATACACTAAGAATCTCCCCTTGCCTTGCCTCCCACCACTCCCAAGACACATTCGCAAGCTCACTCTCACTCTCGGCACAGACCAGCTCCCAAAGTATAAAACATCCAGCCATTTCTCCCACACCAGAGCTCTAAGGGCTTAGAGCTCCTGCTGTTTCTGACCTTCCCTTGCCAGTGCTTTCACAGCCAAACATACACTAAGAATCTCCCCTTGCCTTGCCTCCCACCACTCCCAAGACAAATTCTCAAGCTCACTCTCACTCTCGGCACAGACCAGCTCACATAGTTAAAACATACAGCCATTTCTCCCACACCAGACCTCTAAAGGCTTAGAGCGCTTGCTGTTTCTGACCTTCCCTTGCCAGTGCTTTCACAGCCAAACATACACTAAGAATCTCCCCTTGCCTTGCCTCCCACCACTCCCAAGACACATTCTCAAGCTCCCTCACACTCTCGGCACAGACCAGCTCACAAAGTTAAAACATCCAGCCATTTCTCCCACACCAGAGCTCTAAGGCCTAAGAGCTCCTGCTGTTTCTGACCTTCCCTTGCCAGTGCTTTCACAGCCAAACATACACTAAGAATCTCCCCTTGCCTTGCCTCCCACCACTCCCAAGACACATTCGCAAGTTCACTCTCACTCTCGGCACAGACCAGCTCACAAAGTTAAAACATACAGCCATGTTTCCCTCTTAATATTTCTAAGGGCTTAATGCTCTTGCTGGTCCTCACCTTCCCTTGCCAGCACTTTCACACCCAGACAGACACTGCGGATGTACTTTTGCCTTGCCTCCCACCACTCTCAATACACATTCGCAAGCTCACTCTCACTCTTCGCACAGACCAGCTCACAAAGTGCAAACATCCAGCCATTTCTCCCACACCAGAGCTCTAAGGCCTAAGAGCTGGTGCTGTATTCAACTGCCCTTCCCACCGCACTCACAGACAGACACCCCCCTGGCATCTCCCCTTGCCTTGCCTCCCACCACTCCCAACACACATTCACAAGCTCACTCTCACTCTCGGCACACACCAGCTCCCAAAGTATAAAACATCCAGCCATTTCTCCCACACCAGAGCTCTAAGGGCTTAGAGCTCCTGCTGTTTCTGACCTTCCCTTGCCAGTGCTTTCACAGCCAAACATACACTAAGAATCTCCCCTTGCCTTGCCTCCCACCACTCCCAAGACACATTCGCAAGTTCACTCTCACTCTCGGCACAGACCAGCTCACAAAGTTAAAACATACAGCCATGTTTCCCTCTTAATATTTCTAAGGGCTTAATGCTCTTGCTGGTCCTCACCTTCCCTTGCCAGCACTTTCACACCCAGACAGACACTGCGGATGTACTTTTGCCTTGCCTCCCAGCACTCTCAATACACATTCGCAAGCTCACTCTCACTCTTCGCACAGACCAGCTCACAAAGTGCAAACATCCAGCCATTTCTCCCACACCAGAGCTCTAAGGCCTAAGAGCTGGTGCTGTATTCAACTGCCCTTCCCACCGCACTCACAGCCAGACACCCCACTGGCATCTCCCCTTGCCTTGCCTCCCACCATTCCCAAGACACATTCGCAAGCTCCCTCTCACTCTCGGCACAGACCAGCTCACAAAGTATAATACATTCAGCCATTTCTCCCACACCAGAGCTCTAAGGGCTTAGAGCTCTTGCTGTTTCTGACCTTCCCTTGCCAGTGCTTTCACAGCCAAACATACACTAAGAATCTCCCCTTCCCTTGCCTCCCACCACTCCCAAGACACATTCGCAAGCTCACTCTCACTCTCGGCACAGACCAGCTCACAACGTGAAAACATCCAGCCATTTCTCCCACACCAGAGCTCTAAGGGCTTAGAGCTCCAGCTGTTTCTGACCTTCCCTTGCCAGTGCTTTCACAGCCAAACATACACTAAGAATCTCCCCTTCCCTTGCCTCCCACCACTCCCAAGACACATTCGCAAGCTCCCTCTCACTCTCGGCACAGACCAGCTCACAAAGTTAAAACATACAGCCATTTCTCCCACACCAGACCTCTAAAGGCTTAGAGCGCTTGCTGTTTCTGACCTTCCCTTGCCAGTGCTTTCACAGCCAAACATACACTAAGAATCTCCCCTTGCCTTGCCTCCCACCACTCCCAAGACACATTCGCAAGCTCACTCTCACTCTCGGCACAGACCAGCTCACAAAGTTAAAACATACAGCCATGTTTCCCTCTTAATATTTCTAAGGGCTTAATGCTCTTGCTGGTCCTCACCTTCCCTTGCCAGCACTTTCACACCCAGACAGACACTGCGGATGTACTTTTGCCTTGCCTCCCACCACTCTCAATACACATTCGCAAGCTCACTCTCACTCTTCGCACAGACCAGCTCACAAAGTGCAAACATCCAGCCATTTCTCCCACACCAGAGCTCTAAGGGCTTAGAGCTCCTGCTGTTTCTGACCTTCCCTTGCCAGTGCTTTCACAGCCAAACATACACTAAGAATCTCCCCTTGCCTTGCCTCCCACCACTCCCAAGACACATTCTCAAGCTCCCTCTCACTCTCGGCACAGACCAGCTCACATAGTTAAAACATACAGCCATTTCTCCCACACCAGACCTCTAAGGCCTAAGAGCTGGTGCTGTATTCAACTGCCCTTCCCACCGCACTCACAGACAGACACCCCCCTGGCATCTCCCCTTTCCTTGCCTCCCACCACTCCCAACACACATTCACAAGCTCACTCTCACTCTCGGCACAGACCAGCTCCCAAAGTATAAAACATCCAGCTATTTCTCCCACACCAGAGCTCTAAGGGCTTAGAGCTCCTGCTGTTTCTGACCTTCCCTTGCCAGTGCTTTCACAGCCAAACATACACTAAGAATCTCCCCTTGCCTTGCCTCCCACCACTCCCAAGACACATTCGCAAGTTCACTCTCACTCTCGGCACAGACCAGCTCACAAAGTTAAAACATACAGCCATGTTTCCCTCTTAATATTTCTAAGGGCTTAATGCTCTTGCTGGTCCTCACCTTCCCTTGCCAGCACTTTCACACCCAGACAGACACTGCGGATGTACTTTTGCCTTGCCTCCCACCACTCTCAATACACATTCGCAAGCTCACTCTCACTCTTCGCACAGACCAGCTCACAAAGTGCAAACATCCAGCCATTTCTCCCACACCAGAGCTCTAAGGCCTAAGAGCTGGTGCTGTATTCAACTGCCCTTCCCACCGCACTCACAGCCAGACACCCCACTGGCATCTCCCCTTGCCTTGCCTCCCACCATTCCCAAGACACATTCTCAAGCTCACTCTCACTCTCGGCACAGACCAGCTCCCAAAGTATAATACATTCAGCCATTTCTCCCACACCAGAGCTCTAAGGGCTTAGAGCTCTTGCTGTTTCTGACCTTCCCTTGCCAGTGCTTTCACAGCCAAACATACACTAAGAATCTCCCCCTTCCCTTGCCTCCCACCACTCCCAAGACACATTCGCAAGCTCACTCTCACTCTCGGCACAGACCAGCTCACAACGTGAAAACATCCAGCCATTTCTCCCACACCAGAGCTCTAAGGGCTTAGAGCTCCAGCTGTTTCTGACCTTCCCTTGCCAGTGCTTTCACAGCCAAACATACACTAAGAATCTCCCCTTCCCTTGCCTCCCACCACTCCCCAAGACACATTCGCAAGCTCCCTCTCACTCTCGGCACAGACCAGCTCCCAAAGTATAAAACATCCAGCCATTTCTCCCACACCAGAGCTCTAAGGCTTAGAGCTCCTGCTGTTTCTGACCTTCCCTTGCCAGTGCTTTCACAGCCAAACATACACTAAGAATCTCCCCTTGCCTTGCCTCCCACCACTCCCAAGACAAATTCTCAAGCTCACTCTCACTCTCGGCACAGACCAGCTCACAAAGTTAAAACATACAGCCATTTCTCCCACACCAGACCTCTAAAGGCTTAGAGCGCTTGCTGTTTCTGACCTTCCCTTGCCAGTGCTTTCACAGCCAAACATACACTAAGAATCTCCCCTTGCCTTGCCTCCCACCACTCCCAAGACAAATTCGCAAGCTCCCTCACACTCTCGGCACAGACCAGCTCACAAAGTTAAAACATACAGCCATTTCTCCCACACCAGAGCTGTAAGGCCTAAGAGCTCCTGCTGTTTCTGACCTTCCCTTGCCAGTGCTTTCACACCCAGACAGACACTAAGAATCTCCCCTTGCCTTGCCTCCCACCACTCCCAAGACACATTCGCAAGTTCACTCTCACTCTCGGCACAGACCAGCTCACAAAGTTAAAACATACAGCCATGTTTCCCTCTTAATATTTCTAAGGGCTTAATGCTCTTGCTGGTCCTCACCTTCCCTTGCCAGCACTTTCACACCCAGACAGACACTGCGGATGTACTTTTGCCTTGCCTCCCAGCACTCTCAATACACATTCGCAAGCTCACTCTCACTCTTCGCACAGACCAGCTCACAAAGTGCAAACATCCAGCCATTTCTCCCACACCAGAGCTCTAAGGGCTTAGAGCTCCTGCTGTTTCTGACCTTCCCTTGCCAGTGCTTTCACAGCCAAACATACACTAAGAATCTCCCCTTGCCTTGCCTCCCATCACTCCCAAGACAAATTCTCAAGCTCACTCTCACTCTCGGCACAGACCAGCTCACAAAGTTAAAACATACAGCCATTTCTCCCACACCAGACCTCTAAAGGCTTAGAGCGCTTGCTGTTTCTGACCTTCCCTTGCCAGTGCTTTCACAGCCAAACATACACTAAGAATCTCCCCTTGCCTTGCCTCCCACCACTCCCAAGACACATTCTCAAGCTCCCTCTCACTCTCGGCACAGACCAGCTCACATAGTTAAAACATACAGCCATTTCTCCCACACCAGACCTCTAAGGCCTAAGAGCTGGTGCTGTATTCAACTGCCCTTCCCACCGCACTCACAGACAGACACCCCCCTGGCATCTCCCCTTGCCTTGCCTCCCACCACTCCCAACACACATTCGCAAGCTCACTCTCACTCTCGGCACAGACCAGCTCCCAAAGTATAAAACATCCAGCCATTTCTCCCACACCAGAGCTCTAAGGGCTTAGAGCTCCTGCTGTTTCTGACCTTCCCTTGCCAGTGCTTTCACAGCCAAACATATACTAAGAATCTCCCCTTCCCTTGCCTCCCACCACTCCCAAGACACATTCGCAAGCTCCCTCACACTCTCGGCACAGAGCAGCTCACAAAGTTAAAACATCCAGCCATTTCTCCCACACCAGAGCTCTAAGGCCTAAGAGCTGGTGCTGTTTCTGACCTTCCCTTGCCAGTGCTTTCACAGCCAAACATACACTAAGAATCTCCCCTTGCCTTGCCTCCCACCACTCCCAAGTCACATTCGCAAGTTCACTCTCACTCTCGGCACAGACCAGCTCACAAAGTTAAAACATACAGCCATGTTTCCCTCTTAATATTTCTAAGGGCTTAATGCTCTTGCTGGTCCTCACCTTCCCTTGCCAGCACTTTCACACCCAGACAGACACTGCGGATGTACTTTTGCCTTGCCTCCCAGCACTCTCAATACACATTCGCAAGCTCACTCTCACTCTTCGCACAGACCAGCTCACAAAGTGCAAACATCCAGCCATTTCTCCCACACCAGAGCTCTAAGGCCTAAGAGCTGGTGCTGTATTCAACTGCCCTTCCCACCGCACTCACAGCCAGACACCCCCCTGGCATCTCCCCTTGCCTTGCCTCCCACCACTCCCAAGACACATTCTCAAGCTCACTCTCACTCTCGGCACAGACCAGCTCACAAAGTTAAAACATAGAGCCATTTCTCCCACACCAGAGCTCTAAGGGCTTAGAGCTCCTGCTGTTTCTGACCTTCCCTTGCCAGTGCTTTCACAGCCAAACATACACTAAGAATCTCCCCTTGCCTTGCCTCCCACCACTCCCAAGACACATTCGCAAGTTCACTCTCACTCTCGGCACAGACCAGCTCACAAAGTTAAAACATACAGCCATGTTTCCCTCTTAATATTTCTAAGGGCTTAATGCTCTTGCTGGTCCTCACCTTCCCTTGCCAGCACTTTCACACCCACACAGACACTGCGGATGTACTTTTGCCTTGCCTCCCAGCACTCTCAATACACATTCGCAAGCTCCCTCTCACTCTCGGCACAGACCAGCTCACAAAGTTAAAACATCCAGCCATTTCTCCCACACCAGAGCTCTAAGGCCTAAGAGCTGGTGCTGTATTCAACTGCCCTTCCCACCGCACTCACAGACAGACACCCCCCTGGCATCTCCCCTTGCCTTGCCTCCCACCACTCCCAAGACACATTCGCAAGCTCCCTCACACTCTCGGCACAGAGCAGCTCACAAAGTTAAAACATCCAGCCATTTCTCCCACACCAGAGCTCTAAGGCCTAAGAGCTGGTGCTGTTTCTGACCTTCCCTTGCCAGTGCTTTCACAGCCAAACATACACTAAGAATCTCCCCTTGCCTTGCCTCCCACCACTCCCAAGACACATTCGCAAGCTCACTCTCACTCGCGGCACAGACCAGCTCACAAAGTTAAAACATACAGCCATGTTTCCCTCTTAATATTTCTAAGGGCTTAATGCTCTTGCTGGTCCTCACCTTCCCTTGCCAGCACTTTCACACCCAGACAGACACTGCGGATGTACTTTTGCCTTGCCTCCCAGCACTCTCAATACACATTCGCAAGCTCACTCTCACTCTTCGCACAGACCAGCTCACAAAGTGCAAACATCCAGCCATTTCTCCCACACCAGAGCTCTAAGGCCTAAGAGCTGGTGCTGTATTCAACTGCCCTTCCCACCGCACTCACAGCCAGACACCCCCCTGGCATCTCCCCTTGCCTTGCCTCCCACCACTCCCAACACACATTCGCAAGCTCACTCTCACTCTCGGCACAGACCAGCTCCCAAAGTATAAAACATCCAGCCATTTCTCCCACACCAGAGCTCTAAGGGCTTAGAGCTCCTGCTGTTTCTGACCTTCCCTTGCCAGTGCTTTCACAGCCAAACATATACTAAGAATCTCCCCTTCCCTTGCCTCCCACCACTCCCAAGACACATTCGCAAGCTCCCTCACACTCTCGGCACAGAGCAGCTCACAAAGTTAAAACATCCAGCCATTTCTCCCACACCAGAGCTCTAAGGCCTAAGAGCTGGTGCTGTTTCTGACCTTCCCTTGCCAGTGCTTTCACAGCCAAACATACACTAAGAATCTCCCCTTGCCTTGCCTCCCACCACTCCCAAGTCACATTCGCAAGTTCACTCTCACTCTCGGCACAGACCAGCTCACAAAGTTAAAACATACAGCCATGTTTCCCTCTTAATATTTCTAAGGGCTTAATGCTCTTGCTGGTCCTCACCTTCCCTTGCCAGCACTTTCACACCCAGACAGACACTGCGGATGTACTTTTGCCTTGCCTCCCAGCACTCTCAATACACATTCGCAAGCTCACTCTCACTCTTCGCACAGACCAGCTCACAAAGTGCAAACATCCAGCCATTTCTCCCACACCAGAGCTCTAAGGCCTAAGAGCTGGTGCTGTATTCAACTGCCCTTCCCACCGCACTCACAGCCAGACACCCCCCTGGCATCTCCCCTTGCCTTGCCTCCCACCACTCCCAAGACACATTCTCAAGCTCACTCTCACTCTCGGCACAGACCAGCTCACAAAGTTAAAACATAGAGCCATTTCTCCCACACCAGAGCTCTAAGGGCTTAGAGCTCCTGCTGTTTCTGACCTTCCCTTGCCAGTGCTTTCACAGCCAAACATACACTAAGAATCTCCCCTTGCCTTGCCTCCCACCACTCCCAAGACACATTCGCAAGTTCACTCTCACTCTCGGCACAGACCAGCTCACAAAGTTAAAACATACAGCCATGTTTCCCTCTTAATATTTCTAAGGGCTTAATGCTCTTGCTGGTCCTCACCTTCCCTTGCCAGCACTTTCACACCCACACAGACACTGCGGATGTACTTTTGCCTTGCCTCCCAGCACTCTCAATACACATTCGCAAGCTCCCTCTCACTCTCGGCACAGACCAGCTCACAAAGTTAAAACATCCAGCCATTTCTCCCACACCAGAGCTCTAAGGCCTAAGAGCTGGTGCTGTATTCAACTGCCCTTCCCACCGCACTCACAGACAGACACCCCCCTGGCATCTCCCCTTGCCTTGCCTCCCACCACTCCCAAGACACATTCGCAAGCTCCCTCACACTCTCGGCACAGAGCAGCTCACAAAGTTAAAACATCCAGCCATTTCTCCCACACCAGAGCTCTAAGGCCTAAGAGCTGGTGCTGTTTCTGACCTTCCCTTGCCAGTGCTTTCACAGCCAAACATACACTAAGAATCTCCCCTTGCCTTGCCTCCCACCACTCCCAAGACACATTCGCAAGCTCACTCTCACTCGCGGCACAGACCAGCTCACAAAGTTAAAACATACAGCCATGTTTCCCTCTTAATATTTCTAAGGGCTTAATGCTCTTGCTGGTCCTCACCTTCCCTTGCCAGCACTTTCACACCCAGACAGACACTGCGGATGTACTTTTGCCTTGCCTCCCAGCACTCTCAATACACATTCGCAAGCTCACTCTCACTCTTCGCACAGACCAGCTCACAAAGTGCAAACATGCAGCCATTTCTCCCACACCAGAGCTCTAAGGCCTAAGAGCTGGTGCTGTATTCAACTGCCCTTCCCACCGCACTCACAGCCAGACACCCCCCTGGCATCTCCCCTTGCCTTGCCTCCCACCACTCCCAAGACACATTCTCAAGCTCACTCTCACTCTCGGCACAGACCAGCTCACAAAGTTAAAACATAGAGCCATTTCTCCCACACCAGAGCTCTAAGGGCTTAGAGCTCCTGCTGTTTCTGACCTTCCCTTGCCAGTGCTTTCACAGCCAAACATACACTAAGAATCTCCCCTTGCCTTGCCTCCCACCACTCCCAAGACACATTCGCAAGCTCACTCTCACTCTTCGCACAGACCAGCTCACAAAGTTAAAACATCCAGCCATTTCTCCCACACCAGAGCTCTAAGGGCTTAGAGCGCTTGCTGTTTCTGACCTTCCCTTGCCAGTGCTTTCACAGCCAAACATACACTAAGAATCTCCCCTTGCCTTGCCTCCCACCACTCCCAAGACACATTCTCAAGCTCACTCTCACTCTCGGCACAGACCAGCTCACAAAGTTAAAACATCCAGCCATTTCTCCCACACCAGAGCTCTAAGGGCTTAGAGCTCTTGCTGTTTCTGACCTTCCCTTGCCAGTGCTTTCACAGCCAAACATACACTAAGAATCTCCCCTTGCCTTGCCTCCCACCACTCCCAAGACACATTCGCAAGTTCACTCTCACTCTCGGCACAGACCAGCTCACAAAGTTAAAACATACAGCCATGTTTCCCTCTTAATATTTCTAAGGGCTTAATGCTCTTGCTGGTCCTCACCTTCCCTTGCCAGCACTTTCACACCCAGACAGACACTGCGGATGTACTTTTGCCTTGCCTCCCAGCACTCTCAATACACATTCACAAGCTCACTATCACTCTTCGCACAGACCAGCTCACAAAGTGCAAACATCCAGCCATTTCTCCCACACCAGAGCTCTAAGGCCTAAGAGCTGGTGCTGTATTCAACTGCCCTTCCCACCGCACTCACAGCCAGACACCCCCCTGGCATCTCCCCTTGCCTTGCCTCCCACCACTCCCAAGACACATTCGCAAGCTCACTCTCACTCTCGGCACAGACCAGCTCACAAAGTTAAAACATACAGCCATTTCTCCCACACCAGACCTCTAAAGGCTTAGATCGATTGCTGTTTCTGATCTTCCCTTGCCAGTGCTTTCACAGCCAAACATACACTAAGAATCTCCCCTTGCCTTGCCTCCCACCACTCCCAAGACACATTCGCAAGCTCACTCTCACTCTCGGCACAGACCAGCTCACAAAGTTAAAACATACAGCCATGTTTCCCTCTTAATATTTCTAAAGGGCTTAATGCTCTTGCTGGTCCTCACCTTCCCTTGCCAGCACTTTCACACCCAGACAGACACTGCGGATGTACTTTTGCCTTGCCTCCCAGCACTCTCAATACACATTCGCAAGCTCACTCTCACTCTTCGCACAGACCAGCTCACAAAGTGCAAACATCCAGCCATTTCTCCCACACCAGAGCTCTAAGGGCTTAGAGCTCCTGCTGTTTCTGACCTTCCCTTGCCAGTGCTTTCACAGCCAAACATACACTAAGAATCTCCCCTTGCCTTGCCTCCCACCACTCCCAAGACACATTCTCAAGCTCACTCTCACTCTCGGCACAGACCAGCTCACAAAGTTAAAACATCCAGCCATTTCTCCCACACCAGAGCTCTAAGGACTAAGAGCTGGTGCTGTATTCAACTGCCCTTCCCACCGCACTCACAGACAGACACCCCCCTGGCATCTCCCCTTGCCTTGCCTCCCACCACTCCCAAGACACATTCGCAAGCTCACTCTCACTCGCGGCACAGACCAGCTCACAAAGTTAAAACATACAGCCATGTTTCCCTCTTAATATTTCTAAGGGCTTAATGCTCTTGCTGTTTCTGACCTTCCCTTGCCAGCACTTTCACACCCAGACAGACACTGCGGATGTACTTTTGCCTTGCCTCCCAGCACTCTCAATACACATTCGCAAGCTCACTCTCACTCTTCGCACAGACCAGCTCACAAAGTGCAAACATCCAGCCATTTCTCCCACACCAGAGCTCTAAGGCCTAAGAGCTGGTGCTGTATTCAACTGCCCTTCCCACCGCACTCACAGCCAGACACCCCCCTGGCATCTCCCCTTGCCTTGCCTCCCACCACTCCCAAGACACATTCGCAAGCTCACTCTCACTCTCGGCACAGACCAGCTCACAAAGTTAAAACATACAGCCATTTCTCCCACACCAGACCTCTAAAGGCTTAGAGCGCTTGCTGTTTTTGACCTTCCCTTGCCAGTGCTTTCACAGCCAAACATACACTAAGAATCTCCCCTTGCCTTGCCTCCCACCACTCCCAAGACACATTCGCAAGCTCACTCTCACTCTCGGCACAGACCAGCTCACAAAGTTAAAACATACAGCCATGTTTCCCTCTTAATATTTCTAAGGGCTTAATGCTCTTGCTGGTCCTCACCTTCCCTTGCCAGCACTTTCACACCCAGACAGACACTGCGGATGTACTTTTGCCTTGCCTCCCAGCACTCTCAATACACATTCGCAAGCTCACTCTCACTCTTCGCACAGACCAGCTCACAAAGTGCAAACATGCAGCCATTTCTCCAACACCAGAGCTCTAAGGCCTAAGAGCTGGTGCTGTATTCAACTGCCCTTCCCACCGCACTCACAGACAGACACCCCCCTGGCATCTCCCCTTGCCTTGCCTCCCACCACTCCCAAGACACATTCTCAAGCTCACTCTCACTCGCGGCACAGACCAGCTCACAAAGTATAAAACATCCAGCCATTTCTCCCACACCAGAGCTCTAAGGGCTTAGAGCTCTTGCTGTTTCTGACCTTCCCTTGCCAGTGCTTTCACAGCCAAACATACACTAAGAATCTCCCCTTGCCTTGCCTCCCACCACTCCCAAGACACATTCGCAAGTTCACTCTCACTCTCGGCACAGACCAGCTCACAAAGTTAAAACATACAGCCATGTTTCCCTCTTAATATTTCTAAGGGCTTAATGCTCTTGCTGGTCCTCACCTTCCCTTGCCAGCACTTTCACACCCAGACAGACACTGCGGATGTACTTTTGCCTTGCCTCCCAGCACTCTCAATACACATTCGCAAGCTCACTCTCACTCTTCGCACAGACCAGCTCACAAAGTGCAAACATCCAGCCATTTCTCCCACACCAGAGCTCTAAGGGCTTAGAGCTCCTGCTGTTTCTGACCTTCCCTTGCCAGTGCTTTCACAGCCAAACATATACTAATAATCTCCCCTTGCCTTGCCTCCCACCACTCCCAAGACACATTCGCAAGCTCCCTCACACTCTCGGCACAGAGCAGCTCACAAAGTTAAAACATACAGCCATTTCTCCCACACCAGAGCTCTAAGGCCTAAGAGCTGGTGCTGTTTCTGACCTTCCCTTGCCAGTGCTTTCACAGCCAAACATACACTAAGAATCTCCCCTTGCCTTGCCTCCCACCACTCCCAAGACACATTCGCAAGTTCACTCTCACTCTCGGCACAGACCAGCTCACAAAGTTAAAACATACAGCCATGTTTCCCTCTTAATATTTCTAAGGGCTTAATGCTCTTGCTGGTCCTCACCTTCCCTTGCCAGCACTTTCACACCCAGGCAGACACTGCGGATGTACTTTTGCCTTGCCTCCCAGCACTCTCAATACACATTCACAAGCTCACTCTCACTCTTCGCACAGACCAGCTCACAAAGTGCAAACATCCAGCCATTTCTCCCACACCAGAGCTCTAAGGCCTAAGAGCTGGTGCTGTATTCAACTGCCCTTCCCACCGCACTCACAGACAGACACCCCCCTGGCATCTCCCCTTGCCTTGCCTCCCACCACTCCCAAGACACATTCTCAAGCTCCCTCTCACTCTCGGCACAGACCAGCTCACAAAGTTAAAACATACAGCCATTTCTCCCACACCAGACCTCTAAAGGCTTAGAGCGCTTGCTGTTTCTGACCTTCCCTTGCCAGTGCTTTCACAGCCAAACATACACTAAGAATCTCCCCTTGCCTTGCCTCCCACCACTCCCAAGACACATTCTCAAGCTCCCTCTCACTCTCGGCACAGACCAGCTCACAAAGTTAAAACATACAGCCATGTTTCCCTCTTAATATTTCTAAGGGCTTAATGCTCTTGCTGGTCCTCACCTTCCCTTGCCAGCACTTTCACACCCAGACAGACACTGCGGATGTACTTTTGCCTTGCCTCCCAGCACTCTCAATACACATTCGCAAGCTCACTCTCACTCTTCGCACAGACCAGCTCACAAAGTGCAAACATCCAGCCATTTCTCCAACACCAGAGCTCTAAGGCCTAAGAGCTGGTGCTGTTTCTGACCTTCCCTTGCCAGTGCTTTCACAGCCAAACATACACTAAGAATCTCCCCTTCCCTTGCCTCCCACCACTCACAAGACACATTCTCAAGCTCACTCTCACTCTCGGCACAGACCAGCTCACAAAGTTAAAACATACAGCCATTTCTCCCACACCAGAGCTCTAAGGCCTAAGAGCTGGTGCTGTATTCAACTGCCCTTCCCACCGCACTCACAGACAGACACCCCCCTGGCATCTCCCCTTGCCTTGCCTCCCACCACTCCCAAGACACATTCTCAAGCTCACTCTCACTCGCGGCACAGACCAACTCCCAAAGTATAAAACATCCAGCCATTTCTCCCACACCAGAGCTCTAAGGGCTTAGAGCTCTTGCTGTTTCTGACCTTCCCTTGCCAGTGCTTTCACAGCCAAATATACACTAAGAATCTCCCCTTGCCTTGCCTCCCACCACTCCCAAGACACATTCGCAAGTTCACTCTCACTCTCGGCACAGACCAGCTCACAAAGTTAAAACATACAGCCATGTTTCCCTCTTAATATTTCTAAGGGCTTAATGCTCTTGCTGGTCCTCACCTTCCCTTGCCAGCACTTTCACACCCAGACAGACACTGCGGATGTACTTTTGCCTTGCCTCCCAGCACTCTCAATACACATTCGCAAGCTCACTCTCACTCTTCGCACAGACCAGCTCACAAAGTGCAAACATCCAGCCATTTCTCCCACACCAGAGCTCTAAGGGCTTAGAGCTCCTGCTGTTTCTGACCTTCCCTTGCCAGTGCTTTCACAGCCAAACATATACTAAGAATCTCCCCTTCCCTTGCCTCCCACCACTCCCAAGACACATTCGCAAGCTCCCTCACACTCTCGGCACAGAGCAGCTCACAAAGTTAAAACATCCAGCCATTTCTCCCACACCAGAGCTCTAAGGCCTAAGAGCTGGTGCTGTTTCTGACCTTCCCTTGCCAGTGCTTTCACAGCCAAACATACACTAAGAATCTCCCCTTGCCTTGCCTCCCACCACTCCCAAGTCACATTCGCAAGTTCACTCTCACTCTCGGCACAGACCAGCTCACAAAGTTAAAACATACAGCCATGTTTCCCTCTTAATATTTCTAAGGGCTTAATGCTCTTGCTGGTCCTCACCTTCCCTTGCCAGCACTTTCACACCCAGACAGACACTGCGGATGTACTTTTGCCTTGCCTCCCAGCACTCTCAATACACATTCGCAAGCTCACTCTCACTCTTCGCACAGACCAGCTCACAAAGTGCAAACATCCAGCCATTTCTCCCACACCAGAGCTCTAAGGCCTAAGAGCTGGTGCTGTATTCAACTGCCCTTCCCACCGCACTCACAGCCAGACACCCCCCTGGCATCTCCCCTTGCCTTGCCTCCCACCACTCCCAAGACACATTCTCAAGCTCACTCTCACTCTCGGCACAGACCAGCTCACAAAGTTAAAACATAGAGCCATTTCTCCCACACCAGAGCTCTAAGGGCTTAGAGCTCCTGCTGTTTCTGACCTTCCCTTGCCAGTGCTTTCACAGCCAAACATACACTAAGAATCTCCCCTTGCCTTGCCTCCCACCACTCCCAAGACACATTCGCAAGTTCACTCTCACTCTCGGCACAGACCAGCTCACAAAGTTAAAACATACAGCCATGTTTCCCTCTTAATATTTCTAAGGGCTTAATGCTCTTGCTGGTCCTCACCTTCCCTTGCCAGCACTTTCACACCCACACAGACACTGCGGATGTACTTTTGCCTTGCCTCCCAGCACTCTCAATACACATTCGCAAGCTCCCTCTCACTCTCGGCACAGACCAGCTCACAAAGTTAAAACATCCAGCCATTTCTCCCACACCAGAGCTCTAAGGCCTAAGAGCTGGTGCTGTATTCAACTGCCCTTCCCACCGCACTCACAGACAGACACCCCCCTGGCATCTCCCCTTGCCTTGCCTCCCACCACTCCCAAGACACATTCGCAAGCTCCCTCACACTCTCGGCACAGAGCAGCTCACAAAGTTAAAACATCCAGCCATTTCTCCCACACCAGAGCTCTAAGGCCTAAGAGCTGGTGCTGTTTCTGACCTTCCCTTGCCAGTGCTTTCACAGCCAAACATACACTAAGAATCTCCCCTTGCCTTGCCTCCCACCACTCCCAAGACACATTCGCAAGCTCACTCTCACTCGCGGCACAGACCAGCTCACAAAGTTAAAACATACAGCCATGTTTCCCTCTTAATATTTCTAAGGGCTTAATGCTCTTGCTGGTCCTCACCTTCCCTTGCCAGCACTTTCACACCCAGACAGACACTGCGGATGTACTTTTGCCTTGCCTCCCAGCACTCTCAATACACATTCGCAAGCTCACTCTCACTCTTCGCACAGACCAGCTCACAAAGTGCAAACATCCAGCCATTTCTCCCACACCAGAGCTCTAAGGCCTAAGAGCTGGTGCTGTATTCAACTGCCCTTCCCACCGCACTCACAGCCAGACACCCCCCTGGCATCTCCCCTTGCCTTGCCTCCCACCACTCCCAAGACACATTCTCAAGCTCACTCTCACTCTCGGCACAGACCAGCTCACAAAGTTAAAACATAGAGCCATTTCTCCCACACCAGAGCTCTAAGGCCTAAGAGCTGGTGCTGTTTCTGACCTTCCCTTGCCAGTGCTTTCACAGCCAAACATACACTAAGAATCTCCCCTTGCCTTGCCTCCCACCACTCCCAAGACACATTCGCAAGCTCACTCTCACTCTTCGCACAGACCAGCTCACAAAGTTAAAACATCCAGCCATTTCTCCCACACCAGAGCTCTAAGGGCTTAGAGCGCTTGCTGTTTCTGACCTTCCCTTGCCAGTGCTTTCACAGCCAAACATACACTAAGAATCTCCCCTTGCCTTGCCTCCCACCACTCCCAAGACACATTCTCAAGCTCCCTCTCACTCTCGGCACAGACCAGCTCACAAAGTTAAAACATCCAGCCATTTCTCCCACACCAGAGCTCTAAGGGCTTAGAGCTCTTGCTGTTTCTGACCTTCCCTTGCCAGTGCTTTCACAGCCAAACATACACTAAGAATCTCCCCTTGCCTTGCCTCCCACCACTCCCAAGACACATTCGCAAGTTCACTCTCACTCTCGGCACAGACCAGCTCACAAAGTTAAAACATACAGCCATGTTTCCCTCTTAATATTTCTAAGGGCTTAATGCTCTTGCTGGTCCTCACCTTCCCTTGCCAGCACTTTCACACCCAGACAGACACTGCGGATGTACTTTTGCCTTGCCTCCCAGCACTCTCAATACACATTCACAAGCTCACTATCACTCTTCGCACAGACCAGCTCACAAAGTGCAAACATCCAGCCATTTCTCCCACACCAGAGCTCTAAGGCCTAAGAGCTGGTGCTGTATTCAACTGCCCTTCCCACCGCACTCACAGCCAGACACCCCCCTGGCATCTCCCCTTGCCTTGCCTCCCACCACTCCCAAGACACATTCGCAAGCTCACTCTCACTCTCGGCACAGACCAGCTCACAAAGTTAAAACATACAGCCATTTCTCCCACACCAGACCTCTAAAGGCTTAGATCGATTGCTGTTTCTGATCTTCCCTTGCCAGTGCTTTCACAGCCAAACATACACTAAGAATCTCCCCTTGCCTTGCCTCCCACCACTCCCAAGACACATTCGCAAGCTCACTCTCACTCTCGGCACAGACCAGCTCACAAAGTTAAAACATACAGCCATGTTTCCCTCTTAATATTTCTAAAGGGCTTAATGCTCTTGCTGGTCCTCACCTTCCCTTGCCAGCACTTTCACACCCAGACAGACACTGCGGATGTACTTTTGCCTTGCCTCCCAGCACTCTCAATACACATTCGCAAGCTCACTCTCACTCTTCGCACAGACCAGCTCACAAAGTGCAAACATCCAGCCATTTCTCCCACACCAGAGCTCTAAGGGCTTAGAGCTCCTGCTGTTTCTGACCTTCCCTTGCCAGTGCTTTCACAGCCAAACATACACTAAGAATCTCCCCTTGCCTTGCCTCCCACCACTCCCAAGACACATTCTCAAGCTCACTCTCACTCTCGGCACAGACCAGCTCACAAAGTTAAAACATCCAGCCATTTCTCCCACACCAGAGCTCTAAGGACTAAGAGCTGGTGCTGTATTCAACTGCCCTTCCCACCGCACTCACAGACAGACACCCCCCTGGCATCTCCCCTTGCCTTGCCTCCCACCACTCCCAAGACACATTCGCAAGCTCACTCTCACTCGCGGCACAGACCAGCTCACAAAGTTAAAACATACAGCCATGTTTCCCTCTTAATATTTCTAAGGGCTTAATGCTCTTGCTGTTTCTGACCTTCCCTTGCCAGCACTTTCACACCCAGACAGACACTGCGGATGTACTTTTGCCTTGCCTCCCAGCACTCTCAATACACATTCGCAAGCTCACTCTCACTCTTCGCACAGACCAGCTCACAAAGTGCAAACATCCAGCCATTTCTCCCACACCAGAGCTCTAAGGCCTAAGAGCTGGTGCTGTATTCAACTGCCCTTCCCACCGCACTCACAGCCAGACACCCCCCTGGCATCTCCCCTTGCCTTGCCTCCCACCACTCCCAAGACACATTCGCAAGCTCACTCTCACTCTCGGCACAGACCAGCTCACAAAGTTAAAACATACAGCCATTTCTCCCACACCAGACCTCTAAAGGCTTAGAGCGCTTGCTGTTTTTGACCTTCCCTTGCCAGTGCTTTCACAGCCAAACATACACTAAGAATCTCCCCTTGCCTTGCCTCCCACCACTCCCAAGACACATTCGCAAGCTCACTCTCACTCTCGGCACAGACCAGCTCACAAAGTTAAAACATACAGCCATGTTTCCCTCTTAATATTTCTAAGGGCTTAATGCTCTTGCTGGTCCTCACCTTCCCTTGCCAGCACTTTCACACCCAGACAGACACTGCGGATGTACTTTTGCCTTGCCTCCCAGCACTCTCAATACACATTCGCAAGCTCACTCTCACTCTTCGCACAGACCAGCTCACAAAGTGCAAACATGCAGCCATTTCTCCAACACCAGAGCTCTAAGGCCTAAGAGCTGGTGCTGTATTCAACTGCCCTTCCCACCGCACTCACAGCCAGACACCCCACAGGCATCTCCCCTTGCCTTGCCTCCCACCACTCCCAAGACACATTCTCAAGCTCCCTCTCACTCTCGGCACAGACCAGCTCACAAAGTTAAAACATACAGCCATTTCTACCACACCAGAGCTCTAAGGGCTTAGAGCTCCTGCTGTTTCTGACCTTCCCTTGCCAGTGCTTTCACAGCCAAACATACACTAAGAATCTCCCC
Source organism: Pelecanus crispus (assembly GCF_030463565.1). Taxonomy (NCBI): domain Eukaryota; kingdom Metazoa; phylum Chordata; class Aves; order Pelecaniformes; family Pelecanidae; genus Pelecanus; species Pelecanus crispus. The sequence goes on from NC_134645.1 coordinate 15,667,786, forward strand.
TTGCCTTGCCTCCCACCACTCCCAAGACACATTCGCAAGCTCACTCTCACTCTTCGCACAGACCAGCTCACAAAGTTAAAACATCCAGCCATTTCTCCCACACCAGAGCTCTAAGGGCTTAGAGCGCTTGCTGTTTCTGACCTTCCCTTGCCAGTGCTTTCACAGCCAAACATACACTAAGAATCTCCCCTTGCCTTGCCTCCCACCACTCCCAAGACACATTCTCAAGCTCCCTCTCACTCTCGGCACAGACCAGCTCACAAAGTTAAAACATCCAGCCATTTCTCCCACACCAGAGCTCTAAGGGCTTAGAGCTCTTGCTGTTTCTGACCTTCCCTTGCCAGTGCTTTCACAGCCAAACATACACTAAGAATCTCCCCTTGCCTTGCCTCCCACCACTCCCAAGACACATTCGCAAGTTCACTCTCACTCTCGGCACAGACCAGCTCACAAAGTTAAAACATACAGCCATGTTTCCCTCTTAATATTTCTAAGGGCTTAATGCTCTTGCTGGTCCTCACCTTCCCTTGCCAGCACTTTCACACCCAGACAGACACTGCGGATGTACTTTTGCCTTGCCTCCCAGCACTCTCAATACACATTCACAAGCTCACTCTCACTCTTCGCACAGACCAGCTCACAAAGTGCAAACATCCAGCCATTTCTCCCACACCAGAGCTCTAAGGCCTAAGAGCTGGTGCTGTATTCAACTGCCCTTCCCACCGCACTCACAGCCAGACACCCCCCTGGCATCTCCCCTTGCCTTGCCTCCCACCACTCCCAAGACACATTCGCAAGCTCACTCTCACTCTCGGCACAGACCAGCTCACAAAGTTAAAACATACAGCCATTTCTCCCACACCAGACCTCTAAAGGCTTAGAGCGCTTGCTGTTTCTGACCTTCCCTTGCCAGTGCTTTCACAGCCAAACATACACTAAGAATCTCCCCTTGCCTTGCCTCCCACCACTCCCAAGACACATTCGCAAGCTCACTCTCACTCTCGGCACAGACCAGCTCACAAAGTTAAAACATACAGCCATGTTTCCCTCTTAATATTTCTAAAGGGCTTAATGCTCTTGCTGGTCCTCACCTTCCCTTGCCAGCACTTTCACACCCAGACAGACACTGCGGATGTACTTTTGCCTTGCCTCCCAGCACTCTCAATACACATTCGCAAGCTCACTCTCACTCTTCGCACAGACCAGCTCACAAAGTGCAAACATCCAGCCATTTCTCCCACACCAGAGCTCTAAGGCCTAAGAGCTCCTGCTGTTTCTGACCTTCCCTTGCCAGTGCTTTCACAGCCAAACATACACTAAGAATCTCCCCTTGCCTTGCCTCCCACCACTCCCAAGACACATTCTCAAGCTCCCTCTCACTCTCGGCACAGACCAGCTCACAAAGTTAAAACATCCAGCCATTTCTCCCACACCAGAGCTCTAAGGCCTAAGAGCTGGTGCTGTATTCAACTGCCCTTCCCACCGCACTCACAGACAGACACCCCCCTGGCATCTCCCCTTGCCTTGCCTCCCACCACTCCCAACACACATTCACAAGCTCACTCTCACTCGCGGCACAGACCAGCTCCCAAAGTATAAAACATCCAGCCATTTCTCCCACACCAGAGCTCTAAGGGCTTAGAGCTCTTGCTGTTTCTGACCTTCCCTTGCCAGTGCTTTCACAGCCAAACATACACTAAGAATCTCCCCTTGCCTTGCCTCCCACCACTCCCAAGACACATTCGCAAGTTCACTCTCACTCTCGGCACAGACCAGCTCACAAAGTTAAAACATACAGCCATGTTTCCCTCTTAATATTTCTAAGGGCTTAATGCTCTTGCTGGTCCTCACCTTCCCTTGCCAGCACTTTCACACCCAGACAGACACTGCGGATGTACTTTTGCCTTGCCTCCCAGCACTCTCAATACACATTCGCAAGCTCACTCTCACTCTTCGCACAGACCAGCTCACAAAGTGCAAACATCCAGCCATTTCTCCCACACCAGAGCTCTAAGGGCTTAGAGCTCCTGCTGTTTCTGACCTTCCCTTGCCAGTGCTTTCACAGCCAAACATATACTAATAATCTCCCCTTGCCTTGCCTCCCACCACTCCCAAGACACATTCGCAAGCTCCCTCACACTCTCGGCACAGAGCAGCTCACAAAGTTAAAACATACAGCCATTTCTCCCACACCAGAGCTCTAAGGCCTAAGAGCTGGTGCTGTTTCTGACCTTCCCTTGCCAGTGCTTTCACAGCCAAACATACACTAAGAATCTCCCCTTGCCTTGCCTCCCACCACTCCCAAGACACATTCGCAAGTTCACTCTCACTCTCGGCACAGACCAGCTCACAAAGTTAAAACATACAGCCATGTTTCCCTCTTAATATTTCTAAGGGCTTAATGCTCTTGCTGGTCCTCACCTTCCCTTGCCAGCACTTTCACACCCACACAGACACTGCGGATGTACTTTTGCCTTGCCTCCCAGCACTCTCAATACACATTCACAAGCTCACTCTCACTCTTCGCACAGACCAGCTCACAAAGTGCAAACATCCAGCCATTTCTCCCACACCAGAGCTCTAAGGGCTTAGAGCTCCTGCTGTTTCTGACCTTCCCTTGCCAGTGCTTTCACAGCCAAACATATACTAATAATCTCCCCTTGCCTTGCCTCCCACCACTCCCAAGACACATTCGCAAGCTCCCTCACACTCTCGGCACAGAGCAGCTCACAAAGTTAAAACATACAGCCATTTCTCCCACACCAGAGCTCTAAGGCCTAAGAGCTGGTGCTGTTTCTGACCTTCCCTTGCCAGTGCTTTCACAGCCAAACATACACTAAGAATCTCCCCTTGCCTTGCCTCCCACCACTCCCAAGACACATTCGCAAGTTCACTCTCACTCTCGGCACAGACCAGCTCACAAAGTTAAAACATACAGCCATGTTTCCCTCTTAATATTTCTAAGGGCTTAATGCTCTTGCTGGTCCTCACCTTCCCTTGCCAGCACTTTCACACCCACACAGACACTGCGGATGTACTTTTGCCTTGCCTCCCAGCACTCTCAATACACATTCACAAGCTCACTCTCACTCTTCGCACAGACCAGCTCACAAAGTGCAAACATCCAGCCATTTCTCCCACACCAGAGCTCTAAGGCCTAAGAGCTGGTGCTGTATTCAACTGCCCTTCCCACCGCACTCACAGACAGACACCCCCCTGGCATCTCCCCTTGCCTTGCCTCCCACCACTCCCAAGACACATTCTCAAGCTCCCTCTCACTCTCGGCACAGACCAGCTCACAAAGTTAAAACATACAGCCATTTCTCCCACACCAGACCTCTAAAGGCTTAGAGCGCTTGCTGTTTCTGACCTTCCCTTGCCAGTGCTTTCACAGCCAAACATACACTAAGAATCTCCCCTTGCCTTGCCTCCCACCACTCCCAAGACACATTCTCAAGCTCCCTCTCACTCTCGGCACAGACCAGCTCACAAAGTTAAAACATACAGCCATGTTTCCCTATTAATATTTCTAAGGGCTTAATGCTCTTGCTGGTCCTCACCTTCCCTTGCCAGCACTTTCACACCCAGACAGACACTGCGGATGTACTTTTGCCTTGCCTCCCAGCACTCTCAATACACATTCACAAGCTCACTCTCACTCTTCGCACAGACCAGCTCACAAAGTGCAAACATCCAGCCATTTCTCCCACACCAGAGCTCTAAGGCCTAAGAGCTGGTGCTGTATTCAACTGCCCTTCCCACCGCACTCACAGACAGACACCCCCCTGGCATCTCCCCTTGCCTTGCCTCCCACCACTCCCAAGACACATTCTCAAGCTCACTCTCACTCTCGGCACAGACCAGCTCACAAAGTTAAAACATACAGCCATTTCTCCCACACCAGACCTCTAAAGGCTTAGAGCGCTTGCTGTTTCTGACCTTCCCTTGCCAGTGCTTTCACAGCCAAACATACACTAAGAATCTCCCCTTGCCTTGCCTCCCACCACTCCAAAGACACATTCGCAAGTTCACTCTCACTCTCGGCACAGACCAGCTCACAAAGTTAAAACATACAGCCATGTTTCCCTCTTAATATTTCTAAGGGCTTAATGCTCTTGCTGGTCCTCACATTCCCTTGCCAGCACTTTCACACCCAGACAGACACTGCGGATGTACTTTTGCCTTGCCTCCCAGCACTCTCAATACACATTCGCAAGCTCACTCTCACTCTTCGCACAGACCAGCTCACAAAGTGCAAACATCCAGCCATTTCTCCAACACCAGAGCTCTAAGGCCTAAGAGCTGGTGCTGTTTCTGACCTTCCCTTGCCAGTGCTTTCACAGCCAAACATACACTAAGAATCTCCCCTTCCCTTGCCTCCCACCACTCACAAGACACATTCTCAAGCTCACTCTCACTCTCGGCACAGACCAGCTCACAAAGTTAAAACATACAGCCATTTCTCCCACACCAGAGCTCTAAGGCCTAAGAGCTGGTGCTGTATTCAACTGCCCTTCCCACCGCACTCACAGACAGACACCCCCCTGGCATCTCCCCTTGCCTTGCCTCCCACCACTCCCAAGACACATTCTCAAGCTCCCTCTCACTCTCGGCACAGACCAGCTCACAAAGTTAAAACATAGAGCCATTTCTCCCACACCAGAGCTCTAAGGGCTTAATGCTCTTGCTGGTCCTCACCTTCCCTTGCCAGCACTTTCACACCCAGACAGACACTGCGGATGTACTTTTGCCTTGCCTCCCACCACTCTCAATACACATTCGCAAGCTCACTCTCACTCTTCGCACAGACCAGCTCACAAAGTGCAAACATCCAGCCATTTCTCCCACACCAGAGCTCTAAGGGCTTAGAGCTCCTGCTGTTTCTGACCTTCCCTTGCCAGTGCTTTCACAGCCAAACATATACTAAGAATCTCCCCTTCCCTTGCCTCCCACCACTCCCAAGACACATTCGCAAGCTCCCTCACACTCTCGGCACAGAGCAGCTCACAAAGTTAAAACATCCAGCCATTTCTCCCACACCAGAGCTCTAAGGCCTAAGAGCTGGTGCTGTTTCTGACCTTCCCTTGCCAGTGCTTTCACAGCCAAACATACACTAAGAATCTCCCCTTGCCTTGCCTCCCACCACTCCCAAGTCACATTCGCAAGTTCACTCTCACTCTCGGCACAGACCAGCTCACAAAGTTAAAACATACAGCCATGTTTCCCTCTTAATATTTCTAAGGGCTTAATGCTCTTGCTGGTCCTCACCTTCCCTTGCCAGCACTTTCACACCCAGACAGACACTGCGGATGTACTTTTGCCTTGCCTCCCAGCACTCTCAATACACATTCGCAAGCTCACTCTCACTCTTCGCACAGACCAGCTCACAAAGGGCAAACATCCAGCCATTTCTCCCACACCAGAGCTCTAAGGGCTTAGAGCTCCTGCTGTTTCTGACCTTCCCTTGCCAGTGCTTTCACAGCCAAACATACACTAAGAATCTCCCCTTGCCTTGCCTCCCACCACTCCCAAGACACATTCTCAAGCTCACTCTCACTCTCGGCACAGACCAGCTCACAAAGTTAAAACATCCAGCCATTTCTCCCACACCAGAGCTCTAAGGACTAAGAGCTGGTGCTGTATTCAACTGCCCTTCCCACCGCACTCACAGACAGACACCCCCCTGGCATCTCCCCTTGCCTTGCCTCCCACCACTCCCAAGACACATTCGCAAGCTCACTCTCACTCGCGGCACAGACCAGCTCACAAAGTTAAAACATACAGCCATGTTTCCCTCTTAATATTTCTAAGGGCTTAATGCTCTTGCTGTTTCTGACCTTCCCTTGCCAGCACTTTCACACCCAGACAGACACTGCGGATGTACTTTTGCCTTGCCTCCCAGCACTCTCAATACACATTCGCAAGCTCACTCTCACTCTTCGCACAGACCAGCTCACAAAGTGCAAACATCCAGCCATTTCTCCCACACCAGAGCTCTAAGGCCTAAGAGCTGGTGCTGTATTCAACTGCCCTTCCCACCGCACTCACAGCCAGACACCCCCCTGGCATCTCCCCTTGCCTTGCCTCCCACCACTCCCAAGACACATTCGCAAGCTCACTCTCACTCTCGGCACAGACCAGCTCACAAAGTTAAAACATACAGCCATTTCTCCCACACCAGACCTCTAAAGGCTTAGAGCGCTTGCTGTTTCTGACCTTCCCTTGCCAGTGCTTTCACAGCCAAACATACACTAAGAATCTCCCCTTGCCTTGCCTCCCACCACTCCCAAGACACATTCGCAAGCTCACTCTCACTCTCGGCACAGACCAGCTCACAAAGTTAAAACATACAGCCATGTTTCCCTCTTAATATTTCTAAGGGCTTAATGCTCTTGCTGGTCCTCACCTTCCCTTGCCAGCACTTTCACACCCAGGCAGACACTGCGGATGTACTTTGGCCTTGCCTCCCAGCACTCTCAATACACATTCGCAAGCTCACTCTCACTCTTCGCACAGACCAGCTCACAAAGTGCAAACATGCAGCCATTTCTCCAACACCAGAGCTCTAAGGCCTAAGAGCTGGTGCTGTATTCAACTGCCCTTCCCACCGCACTCACAGCCAGACACCCCACAGGCATCTCCCCTTGCCTTGCCTCCCACCACTCCCAAGACACATTCTCAAGCTCCCTCTCACTCTCGGCACAGACCAGCTCACAAAGTTAAAACATACAGCCATTTCTACCACACCAGAGCTCTAAGGGCTTAGAGCTCCTGCTGTTTCTGACCTTCCCTTGCCAGTGCTTTCACAGCCAAACATACACTAAGAATCTCCCCTTGCCTTGCCTCCCACCACTCCCAAGACACATTCGCAAGCTCACTCTCACTCTTCGCACAGACCAGCTCACAAAGTTAAAACATCCAGCCATTTCTCCCACACCAGAGCTCTAAGGGCTTAGAGCGCTTGCTGTTTCTGACCTTCCCTTGCCAGTGCTTTCACAGCCAAACATACACTAAGAATCTCCCCTTGCCTTGCCTCCCACCACTCCCAAGACACATTCTCAAGCTCCCTCTCACTCTCGGCACAGACCAGCTCACAAAGTTAAAACATCCAGCCATTTCTCCCACACCAGAGCTCTAAGGGCTTAGAGCTCTTGCTGTTTCTGACCTTCCCTTGCCAGTGCTTTCACAGCCAAACATACACTAAGAATCTCCCCTTGCCTTGCCTCCCACCACTCCCAAGACACATTCGCAAGTTCACTCTCACTCTCGGCACAGACCAGCTCACAAAGTTAAAACATACAGCCATGTTTCCCTCTTAATATTTCTAAGGGCTTAATGCTCTTGCTGGTCCTCACCTTCCCTTGCCAGCACTTTCACACCCAGACAGACACTGCGGATGTACTTTTGCCTTGCCTCCCAGCACTCTCAATACACATTCACAAGCTCACTCTCACTCTTCGCACAGACCAGCTCACAAAGTGCAAACATCCAGCCATTTCTCCCACACCAGAGCTCTAAGGCCTAAGAGCTGGTGCTGTATTCAACTGCCCTTCCCACCGCACTCACAGCCAGACACCCCCCTGGCATCTCCCCTTGCCTTGCCTCCCACCACTCCCAAGACACATTCGCAAGCTCACTCTCACTCTCGGCACAGACCAGCTCACAAAGTTAAAACATACAGCCATTTCTCCCACACCAGACCTCTAAAGGCTTAGAGCGCTTGCTGTTTCTGACCTTCCCTTGCCAGTGCTTTCACAGCCAAACATACACTAAGAATCTCCCCTTGCCTTGCCTCCCACCACTCCCAAGACACATTCGCAAGCTCACTCTCACTCTCGGCACAGACCAGCTCACAAAGTTAAAACATACAGCCATGTTTCCCTCTTAATATTTCTAAAGGGCTTAATGCTCTTGCTGGTCCTCACCTTCCCTTGCCAGCACTTTCACACCCAGACAGACACTGCGGATGTACTTTTGCCTTGCCTCCCAGCACTCTCAATACACATTCGCAAGCTCACTCTCACTCTTCGCACAGACCAGCTCACAAAGTGCAAACATCCAGCCATTTCTCCCACACCAGAGCTCTAAGGCCTAAGAGCTCCTGCTGTTTCTGACCTTCCCTTGCCAGTGCTTTCACAGCCAAACATACACTAAGAATCTCCCCTTGCCTTGCCTCCCACCACTCCCAAGACACATTCTCAAGCTCCCTCTCACTCTCGGCACAGACCAGCTCACAAAGTTAAAACATCCAGCCATTTCTCCCACACCAGAGCTCTAAGGCCTAAGAGCTGGTGCTGTATTCAACTGCCCTTCCCACCGCACTCACAGACAGACACCCCCCTGGCATCTCCCCTTGCCTTGCCTCCCACCACTCCCAACACACATTCACAAGCTCACTCTCACTCGCGGCACAGACCAGCTCCCAAAGTATAAAACATCCAGCCATTTCTCCCACACCAGAGCTCTAAGGGCTTAGAGCTCTTGCTGTTTCTGACCTTCCCTTGCCAGTGCTTTCACAGCCAAACATACACTAAGAATCTCCCCTTGCCTTGCCTCCCACCACTCCCAAGACACATTCGCAAGTTCACTCTCACTCTCGGCACAGACCAGCTCACAAAGTTAAAACATACAGCCATGTTTCCCTCTTAATATTTCTAAGGGCTTAATGCTCTTGCTGGTCCTCACCTTCCCTTGCCAGCACTTTCACACCCAGACAGACACTGCGGATGTACTTTTGCCTTGCCTCCCAGCACTCTCAATACACATTCGCAAGCTCACTCTCACTCTTCGCACAGACCAGCTCACAAAGTGCAAACATCCAGCCATTTCTCCCACACCAGAGCTCTAAGGGCTTAGAGCTCCTGCTGTTTCTGACCTTCCCTTGCCAGTGCTTTCACAGCCAAACATATACTAATAATCTCCCCTTGCCTTGCCTCCCACCACTCCCAAGACACATTCGCAAGCTCCCTCACACTCTCGGCACAGAGCAGCTCACAAAGTTAAAACATACAGCCATTTCTCCCACACCAGAGCTCTAAGGCCTAAGAGCTGGTGCTGTTTCTGACCTTCCCTTGCCAGTGCTTTCACAGCCAAACATACACTAAGAATCTCCCCTTGCCTTGCCTCCCACCACTCCCAAGACACATTCGCAAGTTCACTCTCACTCTCGGCACAGACCAGCTCACAAAGTTAAAACATACAGCCATGTTTCCCTCTTAATATTTCTAAGGGCTTAATGCTCTTGCTGGTCCTCACCTTCCCTTGCCAGCACTTTCACACCCACACAGACACTGCGGATGTACTTTTGCCTTGCCTCCCAGCACTCTCAATACACATTCACAAGCTCACTCTCACTCTTCGCACAGACCAGCTCACAAAGTGCAAACATCCAGCCATTTCTCCCACACCAGAGCTCTAAGGGCTTAGAGCTCCTGCTGTTTCTGACCTTCCCTTGCCAGTGCTTTCACAGCCAAACATATACTAATAATCTCCCCTTGCCTTGCCTCCCACCACTCCCAAGACACATTCGCAAGCTCCCTCACACTCTCGGCACAGAGCAGCTCACAAAGTTAAAACATACAGCCATTTCTCCCACACCAGAGCTCTAAGGCCTAAGAGCTGGTGCTGTTTCTGACCTTCCCTTGCCAGTGCTTTCACAGCCAAACATACACTAAGAATCTCCCCTTGCCTTGCCTCCCACCACTCCCAAGACACATTCGCAAGTTCACTCTCACTCTCGGCACAGACCAGCTCACAAAGTTAAAACATACAGCCATGTTTCCCTCTTAATATTTCTAAGGGCTTAATGCTCTTGCTGGTCCTCACCTTCCCTTGCCAGCACTTTCACACCCACACAGACACTGCGGATGTACTTTTGCCTTGCCTCCCAGCACTCTCAATACACATTCACAAGCTCACTCTCACTCTTCGCACAGACCAGCTCACAAAGTGCAAACATCCAGCCATTTCTCCCACACCAGAGCTCTAAGGCCTAAGAGCTGGTGCTGTATTCAACTGCCCTTCCCACCGCACTCACAGACAGACACCCCCCTGGCATCTCCCCTTGCCTTGCCTCCCACCACTCCCAAGACACATTCTCAAGCTCCCTCTCACTCTCGGCACAGACCAGCTCACAAAGTTAAAACATACAGCCATTTCTCCCACACCAGACCTCTAAAGGCTTAGAGCGCTTGCTGTTTCTGACCTTCCCTTGCCAGTGCTTTCACAGCCAAACATACACTAAGAATCTCCCCTTGCCTTGCCTCCCACCACTCCCAAGACACATTCTCAAGCTCCCTCTCACTCTCGGCACAGACCAGCTCACAAAGTTAAAACATACAGCCATGTTTCCCTATTAATATTTCTAAGGGCTTAATGCTCTTGCTGGTCCTCACCTTCCCTTGCCAGCACTTTCACACCCAGACAGACACTGCGGATGTACTTTTGCCTTGCCTCCCAGCACTCTCAATACACATTCACAAGCTCACTCTCACTCTTCGCACAGACCAGCTCACAAAGTGCAAACATCCAGCCATTTCTCCCACACCAGAGCTCTAAGGCCTAAGAGCTGGTGCTGTATTCAACTGCCCTTCCCACCGCACTCACAGACAGACACCCCCCTGGCATCTCCCCTTGCCTTGCCTCCCACCACTCCCAAGACACATTCTCAAGCTCACTCTCACTCTCGGCACAGACCAGCTCACAAAGTTAAAACATACAGCCATTTCTCCCACACCAGACCTCTAAAGGCTTAGAGCGCTTGCTGTTTCTGACCTTCCCTTGCCAGTGCTTTCACAGCCAAACATACACTAAGAATCTCCCCTTGCCTTGCCTCCCACCACTCCAAAGACACATTCGCAAGTTCACTCTCACTCTCGGCACAGACCAGCTCACAAAGTTAAAACATACAGCCATGTTTCCCTCTTAATATTTCTAAGGGCTTAATGCTCTTGCTGGTCCTCACATTCCCTTGCCAGCACTTTCACACCCAGACAGACACTGCGGATGTACTTTTGCCTTGCCTCCCAGCACTCTCAATACACATTCGCAAGCTCACTCTCACTCTTCGCACAGACCAGCTCACAAAGTGCAAACATCCAGCCATTTCTCCAACACCAGAGCTCTAAGGCCTAAGAGCTGGTGCTGTTTCTGACCTTCCCTTGCCAGTGCTTTCACAGCCAAACATACACTAAGAATCTCCCCTTCCCTTGCCTCCCACCACTCACAAGACACATTCTCAAGCTCACTCTCACTCTCGGCACAGACCAGCTCACAAAGTTAAAACATACAGCCATTTCTCCCACACCAGAGCTCTAAGGCCTAAGAGCTGGTGCTGTATTCAACTGCCCTTCCCACCGCACTCACAGACAGACACCCCCCTGGCATCTCCCCTTGCCTTGCCTCCCACCACTCCCAAGACACATTCTCAAGCTCCCTCTCACTCTCGGCACAGACCAGCTCACAAAGTTAAAACATAGAGCCATTTCTCCCACACCAGAGCTCTAAGGGCTTAATGCTCTTGCTGGTCCTCACCTTCCCTTGCCAGCACTTTCACACCCAGACAGACACTGCGGATGTACTTTTGCCTTGCCTCCCACCACTCTCAATACACATTCGCAAGCTCACTCTCACTCTTCGCACAGACCAGCTCACAAAGTGCAAACATCCAGCCATTTCTCCCACACCAGAGCTCTAAGGGCTTAGAGCTCCTGCTGTTTCTGACCTTCCCTTGCCAGTGCTTTCACAGCCAAACATATACTAAGAATCTCCCCTTCCCTTGCCTCCCACCACTCCCAAGACACATTCGCAAGCTCCCTCACACTCTCGGCACAGAGCAGCTCACAAAGTTAAAACATCCAGCCATTTCTCCCACACCAGAGCTCTAAGGCCTAAGAGCTGGTGCTGTTTCTGACCTTCCCTTGCCAGTGCTTTCACAGCCAAACATACACTAAGAATCTCCCCTTGCCTTGCCTCCCACCACTCCCAAGTCACATTCGCAAGTTCACTCTCACTCTCGGCACAGACCAGCTCACAAAGTTAAAACATACAGCCATGTTTCCCTCTTAATATTTCTAAGGGCTTAATGCTCTTGCTGGTCCTCACCTTCCCTTGCCAGCACTTTCACACCCAGACAGACACTGCGGATGTACTTTTGCCTTGCCTCCCAGCACTCTCAATACACATTCGCAAGCTCACTCTCACTCTTCGCACAGACCAGCTCACAAAGTGCAAACATCCAGCCATTTCTCCCACACCAGAGCTCTAAGGCCTAAGAGCTGGTGCTGTATTCAACTGCCCTTCCCACCGCACTCACAGCCAGACACCCCCCTGGCATCTCCCCTTGCCTTGCCTCCCACCACTCCCAAGACACATTCTCAAGCTCACTCTCACTCTCGGCACAGACCAGCTCACAAAGTTAAAACATAGAGCCATTTCTCCCACACCAGAGCTCTAAGGGCTTAGAGCTCCTGCTGTTTCTGACCTTCCCTTGCCAGTGCTTTCACAGCCAAACATACACTAAGAATCTCCCCTTGCCTTGCCTCCCACCACTCCCAAGACACATTCGCAAGTTCACTCTCACTCTCGGCACAGACCAGCTCACAAAGTTAAAACATACAGCCATGTTTCCCTCTTAATATTTCTAAGGGCTTAATGCTCTTGCTGGTCCTCACCTTCCCTTGCCAGCACTTTCACACCCACACAGACACTGCGGATGTACTTTTGCCTTGCCTCCCAGCACTCTCAATACACATTCGCAAGCTCCCTCTCACTCTCGGCACAGACCAGCTCACAAAGTTAAAACATACAGCCATTTCTCCCACACCAGAGCTCTAAGGCCTAAGAGCTGGTGCTGTATTCAACTGCCCTTCCCACCGCACTCACAGACAGACACCCCCCTGGCATCTCCCCTTGCCTTGCCTCCCACCACTCCCAAGACACATTCTCAAGCTCACTCTCACTCGCGGCACAGACCAGCTCCCAAAGTATAAAACATCCAGCCATTTCTCCCACACCAGAGCTCTAAGGGCTTAGAGCGCTTGCTGTTTCTGACCTTCCCTTGCCAGTGCTTTCACAGCCAAACATACACTAAGAATCTCCCCTTGCCTTGCCTCCCACCACTCCCAAGACACATTCGCAAGTTCACTCTCACTCTCGGCACAGACCAGCTCACAAAGTTAAAACATACAGCCATGTTTCCCTCTTAATATTTCTAAGGGCTTAATGCTCTTGCTGGTCCTCACCTTCCCTTGCCAGCACTTTCACACCCAGACAGACACTGCGGATGTACTTTTGCCTTGCCTCCCAGCACTCTCAATACACATTCGCAAGCTCACTCTCACTCTTCGCACAGACCAGCTCACAAAGTGCAAACATCCAGCCATTTCTCCCACACCAGAGCTCTAAGGGCTTAGAGCTCCTGCTGTTTCTGACCTTCCCTTGCCAGTGCTTTCACAGCCAAACATACACTAAGAATCTCCCCTTGCCTTGCCTCCCACCACTCCCAAGACACATTCGCAAGCTCACTCTCACTCTCGGCACAGACCAGCTCACAAAGTATAAAACATCCAGCCATTTCTCCCACACCAGAGCTCTAAGGGCTTAGAGCTCCTGCTGTTTCTGACCTTCCCTTGCCAGTGCTTTCACAGCCAAACATACACTAAGAATCTCCCCTTGCCTTGCCTCCCACCACTCCCAAGACACATTCGCAAGCTCACTCTCACTCGCGGCACAGACCAGCTCACAAAGTTAAAACATACAGCCATGTTTCCCTCTTAATATTTCTAAGGGCTTAATGCTCTTGCTGGTCCTCACCTTCCCTTGCCAGCACTTTCACACCCAGACAGACACTGCGGATGTACTTTTGCCTTGCCTCCCAGCACTCTCAATACACATTCGCAAGCTCACTCTCACTCTTCTCACAGACCAGCTCACAAAGTGCAAACATCCAGCCATTTCTCCCACACCAGAGCTCTAAGGCCTAAGAGCTGGTGCTGTATTCAACTGCCCTTCCCACCGCACTCACAGACAGACACCCCCCTGGCATCTCCCCTTGCCTTGCCTCCCACCACTCCCAAGACACATTCGCAAGCTCACTCTCACTCTCGGCACAGACCAGCTCACAAAGTTAAAACATACAGCCATTTCTCCCACACCAGAGCTCTAAGGCCTAAGAGCTGGTGCTGTTTCTGACTTTCCCTTGCCAGTGCTTTCACAGCCAAACATACACTAAGAATCTCCCCTTGCCTTGCCTCCCACCACTCCCAAGACACATTCGCAAGCTCACTCTCACTCTCGGCACAGACCAGCTCACAAAGTTAAAACATACAGCTATTTCTCCCACACCAGAGCTCTAAGGGCTTAGAGCGCTTGCTGTTTCTGACCTTCCCTTGCCAGTGCTTTCACAGCCAAACATACACTAAGAATCTCCCCTTGCCTTGCCTCCCAGCACTCTCAATACACATTCGCAAGCTCACTCTCACTCTTCGCACAGACCAGCTCACAAAGTTAAAACATACAGCCATGTTTCCCTCTTAATATTTCTAAGGGCTTAATGCTCTTGCTGGTCCTCACCTTCCCTTGCCAGCACTTTCACACCCAGACAGACACTGCGGATGTACTTTTGCCTTGCCTCCCAGCACTCTCAATACACATTCGCAAGCTCACTCTCACTCTTCGCACAGACCAGCTCACAAAGTGCAAACATCCAGCCATTTCTCCCACACCAGAGCTCTAAGGGCTTAGAGCTCCTGCTGTTTCTGACCTTCCCTTGCCAGTGCTTTCACAGCCAAACATACACTAAGAATCTCCCCTTGCCTTGCCTCCCACCACTCCCAAGACACATTCTCAAGCTCACTCTCACTCTCGGCACAGACCAGCTCACAACGTGAAAACATCCAGCCATTTCTCCCACACCAGAGCTCTAAGGGCTTAGAGCTCTTGCTCTTTCTGACTTTCCCTTGCCAGTGCTTTCACAGCCAAACATACACTAAGAATCTCCCCTTGCCTTGCCTCCCACCACTCCCAAGACACATTCGCAAGCTCCCTCACACTCTCGGCACAGACCAGCTCACAAAGTTAAAACATACAGCCATTTCTCCCACACCAGACCTCTAAGGGCTTAGAGCTCCTGCTGTTTCTGACTTTCCCTTGCCAGTGCTTTCACAGCCAAACATACACTAAGAATCTCCCCTTGCCTTGCCTCCCACCACTCCCAAGACACATTCGCAAGCTCACTCTCACTCTCGGCACAGACCAGCTCACAAAGTTAAAACATACAGCTATTTCTCCCACACCAGAGCTCTAAGGGCTTAGAGCTCCTGCTGTTTCTGACCTTCCCTTGCCAGTGCTTTCACAGCCAAACATACACTAAGAATCTCCCCTTGCCTTGCCTCCCACCACTCCCAAGACACATTCGCAAGCTAACTCTCACTCTCGGCACAGACCAGCTCACAAAGTTAAAACATCCAGCCATTTCTCCCACACCAGAGCTCTAAGGGCTTAGAGCTCTTGCTCTTTCTGACTTTCCCTTGCCAGTGCTTTCACAGCCAAACATATACTAATAATCTCCCCTTGCCTTGCCTCCCACCACTCCCAAGACACATTCGCAAGCTCCCTCACACTCTCGGCACAGACCAGCTCACAACGTGAAAACATCCAGCCATTTCTCCCACACCAGACCTCTAAGGGCTTAGAGCTCCTGCTGTTTCTGACCTTCCCTTGCCAGTGCTTTCACAGCCAAACATACACTAAGAATCTCCCCTTGCCTTGCCTACCACCACTCCCAAGACACATTCGCAAGCTCACTCTCACTCTTGGCACAGACCAGCTCACAAAGTTAAAACATACAGCCATGTTTCCCTCTTAATATTTCTAAGGGCTTAATGCTCTTGCTGGTCCTCACCTTCCCTTGCCAGCACTTTCACACCCAGACAGACACTGCGGATGTACTTTTGCCTTGCCTCCCAGCACTCTCAATACACATTCGCAAGCTCACTCTCACTCTTCTCACAGACCAGCTCACAAAGTGCAAACATCCAGCCATTTCTCCCACACCAGAGCTCTAAGGCCTAAGAGCTGGTGCTGTATTCAACTGCCCTTCCCACCGCACTCACAGACAGACACCCCCCTGGCATCTCCCCTTGCCTTGCCTCCCACCACTCCCAAGACACATTCGCAAGCTCACTCTCACTCTCGGCACAGACCAGCTCACAAAGTTAAAACATACAGCCATGTTTCCCTCTTAATATTTCTAAGGGCTTAATGCTCTTGCTGGTCCTCACCTTCCCTTGCCAGCACTTTCACACCCAGACAGACACTGCGGATGTACTTTTGCCTTGCCTCCCAGCACTCTCAATACACATTCGCAAGCTCACTCTCACTCTTCGCACAGACCAGCTCACAAAGTGCAAACATCCAGCCATTTCTCCCACACCAGAGCTCTAAGGCCTAAGAGCTGGTGCTGTATTCAACTGCCCTTCCCACCGCACTCACAGACAGACACCCCCCTGGCATCTCCCCTTGCCTTGCCTCCCACCACTCCCAAGACACATTCGCAAGCTCACTCTCACTCTCGGCACAGACCAGCTCACAAAGTTAAAACATACAGCCATGTTTCCCTCTTAATATTTCTAAGGGCTTAATGCTCTTGCTGGTCCTCACCTTCCCTTGCCAGCACTTTCACACCCAGACAGACACTGCGGATGTACTTTTGCCTTGCCTCCCAGCACTCTCAATACACATTCGCAAGCTCACTCTCACTCTTCGCACAGACCAGCTCACAAAGTGCAAACATCCAGCCATTTCTCCCACACCAGAGCTCTAAGGCCTAAGAGCTGGTGCTGTATTCAACTGCCCTTCCCACCGCACTCACAGCCAGACAACCCCCTGGCATCTCCCCTTGCCTTGCCTCCCACCACTCCCAAGACACATTCGCAAGCTCACTCTCACTCTCGGCACAGACCAGCTCACAAAGTTAAAACATACAGCCATTTCTCCCACACCAGAGCTCTAAGGCCTAAGAGCTGGTGCTGTTTCTGACTTTCCCTTGCCAGTGCTTTCACAGCCAAACATACACTAAGAATCTCCCCTTGCCTTGCCTCCCACCACTCCCAAGACACATTCGCAAGCTCACTCTCACTCTCGGCACAGACCAGCTCACAAAGTTAAAACATACAGCTATTTCTCCCACACCAGAGCTCTAAGGGCTTAGAGCTCCTGCTGTTTCTGACCTTCCCTTGCCAGTGCTTTCACAGCCAAACATACACTAAGAATCTCCCCTTGCCTTGCCTACCACCACTCCCAAGACACATTCGCAAGCTCACTCTCACTCTCGGCACAGACCAGCTCACAAAGTTAAAACATACAGCCATGTTTCCCTCTTAATATTTCTAAGGGCTTAATGCTCTTGCTGGTCCTCACCTTCCCTTGCCAGCACTTTCACACCCAGACAGACACTGCGGATGTACTTTTGCCTTGCCTCCCAGCACTCTCAATACACATTCGCAAGCTCACTCTCACTCTTCGCACAGACCAGCTCACAAAGTGCAAACATCCAGCCATTTCTCCCACACCAGAGCTCTAAGGCCTAAGAGCTGGTGCTGTATTCAACTGCCCTTCCCACCGCACTCACAGCCAGACACCCCCCTGGCATCTCCCCTTGCCTTGCCTCCCACCACTCCCAAGACACATTCTCAAGCTCCCTCTCACTCTCGGCACAGACCAGCTCACAAAGTTAAAACATACAGCCATTTCTCCCACACCAGAGCTCTAAGGCCTAAGAGCTGGTGCTGATTCTGACCTTCCCTTGCCAGTGCTTTCACAGCCAGACAGACACTAAGAATCTCCCCTTGCCTTGCCTCCCACCACTCCCAAGACACATTCGCAAGCTCACTCTCACTCTCGGCACAGACCAGCTCACAAAGTTAAAACATACAGCCATGTTTCCCTCTTAATATTTCTAAGGGCTTAATGCTCTTGCTGGTCCTCACCTTCCCTTGCCAGCACTTTCACACCCAGACAGACACTGCGGATGTACTTTTGCCTTGCCTCCCAGCACTCTCAATACACATTCGCAAGCTCACTCTCACTCTTCGCACAGACCAGCTCACAAAGTGCAAACATCCAGCCATTTCTCCCACACCAGAGCTCTAAGGGCTTAGAGCTCCTGCTGTTTCTGACCTTCCCTTGCCAGTGCTTTCACAGCCAAACATACACTAAGAATCTCCCCTTGCCTTGCCTCCCACCACTCCCAAGACACATTCGCAAGCTCACTCTCACTCTCGGCACAGACCAGCTCACAACGTGAAAACATCCAGCCATTTCTCCCACACCAGAGCTCTAAGGGCTTAGAGCTCTTGCTCTTTCTGACTTTCCCTTGCCAGTGCTTTCACAGCCAAACATACACTAAGAATCTCCCCTTGCCTTGCCTCCCACCACTCCCAAGACACATTCGCAAGCTCACTCTCACTCTCGGCACAGACCAGCTCACAAAGTTAAAACATACAGCTATTTCTCCCACACCAGAGCTCTAAGGGCTTAGAGCTCCTGCTGTTTCTGACCTTCCCTTGCCAGTGCTTTCACAGCCAAACATACACTAAGAATCTCCCCTTGCCTTGCCTACCACCACTCCCAAGACACATTCGCAAGCTCACTCTCACTCTCGGCACAGACCAGCTCACAAAGTTAAAACATACAGCCATGTTTCCCTCTTAATATTTCTAAGGGCTTAATGCTCTTGCTGGTCCTCACCTTCCCTTGCCAGCACTTTCACACCCAGACAGACACTGCGGATGTACTTTTGCCTTGCCTCCCAGCACTCTCAATACACATTCGCAAGCTCACTCTCACTCTTCGCACAGACCAGCTCACAAAGTGCAAACATCCAGCCATTTCTCCCACACCAGAGCTCTAAGGCCTAAGAGCTGGTGCTGTATTCAACTGCCCTTCCCACCGCACTCACAGCCAGACACCCCACAGGCATCTCCCCTTGCCTTGCCTCCCACCACTCCCAAGACACATTCTCAAGCTCCCTCTCACTCTCGGCACAGACCAGCTCACAAAGTTAAAACATACAGCCATTTCTCCCACACCAGAGCTCTAAGGCCTAAGAGCTGGTGCTGATTCTGACCTTCCCTTGCCAGTGCTTTCACAGCCAGACAGACACTAAGAATCTCCCCTTGCCTTGCCTCCCACCACTCCCAAGACACATTCGCAAGCTCACTCTCACTCCCGGCACAGACCAGCTCACAAAGTTAAAACATACAGCCATGTTTCCCTCTTAATATTTCTAAGGGCTTAATGCTCTTGCTGGTCCTCACCTTCCCTTGCTAGCACTTTCACACCCAGACAGACACTGCGGATGTACTTTTGCCTTGCCTCCCAGCACTCTCAATACCCATTCGCAAGCTCACTCTCACTCTTCGCACAGACCAGCTCACAAAGTGCAAACATCCAGCCATTTCTCCCACACCAGAGCTCTAAGGCCTAAGAGCTGGTGCTGTATTCAACTGCCCTTCCCACCGCACTCACAGCCAGACAACCCCCTGGCATCTCCCCTTGCCTTGCCTCCCACCACTCCCAAGACACATTCGCAAGCTCACTCTCACTCTCGGCACAGACCAGCTCACAAAGTTAAAACATACAGCCATTTCTCCCACACCAGAGCTCTAAGGCCTAAGAGCTGGTGCTGTTTCTGACTTTCCCTTGCCAGTGCTTTCACAGCCAAACATACACTAAGAATCTCCCCTTGCCTTGCCTCCCACCACTCCCAAGACACATTCGCAAGCTCACTCTCACTCTCGGCACAGACCAGCTCACAAAGTTAAAACATACAGCTATTTCTCCCACACCAGAGCTCTAAGGGCTTAGAGCTCCTGCTGTTTCTGACCTTCCCTTGCCAGTGCTTTCACAGCCAAACATACACTAAGAATCTCCCCTTGCCTTGCCTACCACCACTCCCAAGACACATTCGCAAGCTCACTCTCACTCTCGGCACAGACCAGCTCACAAAGTTAAAACATACAGCCATGTTTCCCTCTTAATATTTCTAAGGGCTTAATGCTCTTGCTGGTCCTCACCTTCCCTTGCCAGCACTTTCACACCCAGACAGACACTGCGGATGTACTTTTGCCTTGCCTCCCAGCACTCTCAATACACATTCGCAAGCTCACTCTCACTCTTCTCACAGACCAGCTCACAAAGTGCAAACATCCAGCCATTTCTCCCACACCAGAGCTCTAAGGCCTAAGAGCTGGTGCTGTATTCAACTGCCCTTCCCACCGCACTCACAGACAGACACCCCCCTGGCATCTCCCCTTGCCTTGCCTCCCACCACTCCCAAGACACATTCGCAAGCTCACTCTCACTCTCGGCACAGACCAGCTCACAAAGTTAAAACATACAGCCATGTTTCCCTCTTAATATTTCTAAGGGCTTAATGCTCTTGCTGGTCCTCACCTTCCCTTGCCAGCACTTTCACACCCAGACAGACACTGCGGATGTACTTTTGCCTTGCCTCCCAGCACTCTCAATACACATTCGCAAGCTCACTCTCACTCTTCGCACAGACCAGCTCACAAAGTGCAAACATCCAGCCATTTCTCCCACACCAGAGCTCTAAGGCCTAAGAGCTGGTGCTGTATTCAACTGCCCTTCCCACCGCACTCACAGCCAGACAACCCCCTGGCATCTCCCCTTGCCTTGCCTCCCACCACTCCCAAGACACATTCTCAAGCTCCCTCTCACTCTCGGCACAGACCAGCTCACAAAGTTAAAACATACAGCCATTTCTCCCACACCAGAGCTCTAAGGCCTAAGAGCTGGTGCTGATTCTGACCTTCCCTTGCCAGTGCTTTCACAGCCAGACAGACACTAAGAATCTCCCCTTGCCTTGCCTCCCACCACTCCCAAGACACATTCGCAAGCTCACTCTCACTCCCGGCACAGACCAGCTCACAAAGTTAAAACATACAGCCATGTTTCCCTCTTAATATTTCTAAGGGCTTAATGCTCTTGCTGGTCCTCACCTTCCCTTGCTAGCACTTTCACACCCAGACAGACACTGCGGATGTACTTTTGCCTTGCCTCCCAGCACTCTCAATACCCATTCGCAAGCTCACTCTCACTCTTCGCACAGACCAGCTCACAAAGTGCAAACATCCAGCCATTTCTCCCACACCAGAGCTCTAAGGCCTAAGAGCTGGTGCTGTATTCAACTGCCCTTCCCACCGCACTCACAGCCAGACAACCCCCTGGCATCTCCCCTTGCCTTGCCTCCCACCACTCCCAAGACACATTCGCAAGCTCACTCTCACTCTCGGCACAGACCAGCTCACAAAGTTAAAACATACAGCCATTTCTCCCACACCAGAGCTCTAAGGCCTAAGAGCTGGTGCTGTTTCTGACTTTCCCTTGCCAGTGCTTTCACAGCCAAACATACACTAAGAATCTCCCCTTGCCTTGCCTCCCACCACTCCCAAGACACATTCGCAAGCTCACTCTCACTCTCGGCACAGACCAGCTCACAAAGTTAAAACATACAGCTATTTCTCCCACACCAGAGCTCTAAGGGCTTAGAGCTCCTGCTGTTTCTGACCTTCCCTTGCCAGTGCTTTCACAGCCAAACATACACTAAGAATCTCCCCTTGCCTTGCCTACCACCACTCCCAAGACACATTCGCAAGCTCACTCTCACTCTCGGCACAGACCAGCTCACAAAGTTAAAACATACAGCCATGTTTCCCTCTTAATATTTCTAAGGGCTTAATGCTCTTGCTGGTCCTCACCTTCCCTTGCCAGCACTTTCACACCCAGACAGACACTGCGGATGTACTTTTGCCTTGCCTCCCAGCACTCTCAATACACATTCGCAAGCTCACTCTCACTCTTCTCACAGACCAGCTCACAAAGTGCAAACATCCAGCCATTTCTCCCACACCAGAGCTCTAAGGCCTAAGAGCTGGTGCTGTATTCAACTGCCCTTCCCACCGCACTCACAGACAGACACCCCCCTGGCATCTCCCCTTGCCTTGCCTCCCACCACTCCCAAGACACATTCGCAAGCTCACTCTCACTCTCGGCACAGACCAGCTCACAAAGTTAAAACATACAGCCATGTTTCCCTCTTAATATTTCTAAGGGCTTAATGCTCTTGCTGGTCCTCACCTTCCCTTGCCAGCACTTTCACACCCAGACAGACACTGCGGATGTACTTTTGCCTTGCCTCCCAGCACTCTCAATACACATTCGCAAGCTCACTCTCACTCTTCGCACAGACCAGCTCACAAAGTGCAAACATCCAGCCATTTCTCCCACACCAGAGCTCTAAGGCCTAAGAGCTGGTGCTGTATTCAACTGCCCTTCCCACCGCACTCACAGCCAGACAACCCCCTGGCATCTCCCCTTGCCTTGCCTCCCACCACTCCCAAGACACATTCGCAAGCTCACTCTCACTCTCGGCACAGACCAGCTCACAAAGTATAAAACATCCAGCCATTTCTCCCACACCAGAGCTCTAAGGGCTTAGAGCTCCTGCTGTTTCTGACCTTCCCTTGCCAGTGCTTTCACAGCCAAACATACACTAAGAATCTCCCCTTGCCTTGCCTCCCACCACTCCCAAGACACATTCGCAAGCTCACTCTCACTCTCGGCACAGACCAGCTCACAACGTGAAAACATCCAGCCATTTCTCCCACACCAGAGCTCTAAGGGCTTAGAGCTGGTGCTGATTCTGACCTTCCCTTGCCAGTGCTTTCACAGCCAAACATACACTAAGAATCTCCCCTTGCCTTGCCTCCCACCACTCCCAAGACACATTCTCAAGCTCACTCTCACTCTCGGCACAGACCAGCTCACAAAGTTAAAACATACAGCCATTTCTCCCACACCAGAGCTCTAAGGCCTAAGAGCTGGTGCTGTTTCTGACTTTCCCTTGCCAGTGCTTTCACAGCCAAACATACACTAAGAATCTCCCCTTGCCTTGCCTCCCACCACTCCCAAGACACATTCGCAAGCTCACTCTCACTCTCGGCACAGACCAGCTCACAAAGTTAAAACATACAGCTATTTCTCCCACACCAGAGCTCTAAGGGCTTAGAGCTCCTGCTGTTTCTGACCTTCCCTTGCCAGTGCTTTCACAGCCAAACATACACTAAGAATCTCCCCTTGCCTTGCCTACCACCACTCCCAAGACACATTCGCAAGCTCACTCTCACTCTTGGCACAGACCAGCTCACAAAGTTAAAACATACAGCCATGTTTCCCTCTTAATATTTCTAAGGGCTTAATGCTCTTGCTGGTCCTCACCTTCCCTTGCCAGCACTTTCACACCCAGACAGACACTGCGGATGTACTTTTGCCTTGCCTCCCAGCACTCTCAATACACATTCGCAAGCTCACTCTCACTCTTCGCACAGACCAGCTCACAAAGTGCAAACATCCAGCCATTTCTCCCACCCCAGAGCTCTAAGGCCTAAGAGCTGGTGCTGTATTCAACTGCCCTTCCCACCGCACTCACAGCCAGACACCCCCCTGGCATCTCCCCTTGCCTTGCCTCCCACCACTCCCAAGACACATTCTCAAGCTCCCTCTCACTCGCGGCACAGACCAGCTCACAAAGTTAAAACATACAGCCATGTTTCCCTCTTAATATTTCTAAGGGCTTAATGCTCTTGCTGGTCCTCACCTTCCCTTGCCAGCACTTTCACACCCAGACAGACACTGCGGATGTACTTTGGCCTTGCCTCCCAGCACTCTCAATACACATTCGCAAGCTCACTCTCACTCTTCGCACAGACCAGCTCACAAAGTGCAAACATCCAGCCATTTCTCCCACACCAGAGCTCTAAGGCCTAAGAGCTGGTGCTGTATTCAACTGCCCTTCCCACCGCACTCACAGCCAGACACCCCCCTGGCATCTCCCCTTGCCTTGCCTCCCACCACTCCCAAGACACATTCGCAAGCTCACTCTCACTCTCGGCACAGACCAGCTCACAAAGTTAAAACATACAGCCATTTCTCCCACACCAGAGCTCTAAGGCCTAAGAGCTGGTGCTGTTTCTGACCTTCCCTTGCCAGTGCTTTCACAGCCAAACATACACTAAGAATCTCCCCTTGCCTTGCCTCCCACCACTCCCAAGACACATTCGCAAGCTAACTCTCACTCTCGGCACAGACCAGCTCACAAAGTTAAAACATCCAGCCATTTCTCCCACACCAGAGCTCTAAGGGCTTAGAGCTCTTGCTCTTTCTGACTTTCCCTTGCCAGTGCTTTCACAGCCAAACATATACTAATAATCTCCCCTTGCCTTGCCTCGCACCACTCCCAAGACACATTCGCAAGCTCCCTCACACTCTCGGCACAGACCAGCTCACAACGTGAAAACATCCAGCCATTTCTCCCACACCAGAGCTCTAAGGGCTTAGAGCTCCTGCTGTTTCTGACCTTCCCTTGCCAGTGCTTTCACAGCCAAACATACACTAAGAATCTCCCCTTGCCTTGCCTCCCACCACTCCCAAGACACATTCGCAAGCTCACTCTCACTCGCGGCACAGACCAGCTCCCAAAGTATAAAACATCCAGCCATTTCTCCCACACCAGACATCTAAAGGCTTAGAGCGCTTGCTGTTTCTGACCTTCCCTTGCCAGTGCTTTCACAGCCAAACATACACTAAGAATCTCCCCTTGCCTTGCCTACCACCACTCCCAAGACACATTCGCAAGTTCACTCTCACTCTCGGCACAGACCAGCTCACAAAGTTAAAACATACAGCCATGTTTCCCTCTTAATATTTCTAAGGGCTTAATGCTCTTGCTGGTCCTCACCTTCCCTTGCCAGCACTTTCACACCCAGACAGACACTGCGGATGTACTTTTGCCTTGCCTCCCAGCACTCTCAATACACATTCGCAAGCTCACTCTCACTCTTCGCACAGACCAGCTCACAAAGTGCAAACATCCAGCCATTTCTCCCACACCAGAGCTCTAAGGGCTTAGAGCTCCTGCTGTTTCTGACCTTCCCTTGCCAGTGCTTTCACAGCCAAACATACACTAAGAATCTCCCCTTGCCTTGCCTCCCACCACTCCCAAGACACATTCGCAAGCTCACTCTCACTCTCGGCACAGACCAGCTCACAAAGTATAAAACATCCAGCCATTTCTCCCACACCAGAGCTCTAAGGGCTTAGAGCTCCTGCTGTTTCTGACCTTCCCTTGCCAGTGCTTTCACAGCCAAACATACACTAAGAATCTCCCCTTGCCTTGCCTCCCACCACTCCCAAGACACATTCGCAAGCTCACTCTCACTCTCGGCACAGACCAGCTCACAAAGTTAAAACATACAGCCATGTTTCCCTCTTAATATTTCTAAGGGCTTAATGCTCTTGCTGGTCCTCACCTTCCCTTGCCAGCACTTTCACACCCAGACAGACACTGCGGATGTACTTTTGCCTTGCCTCCCAGCACTCTCAATACACATTCGCAAGCTCACTCTCACTCTTCGCACAGACCAGCTCACAAAGTGCAAACATCCAGCCATTTCTCCCACACCAGAGCTCTAAGGCCTAAGAGCTGGTGCTGTATTCAACTGCCCTTCCCACCGCACTCACAGCCAGACAACCCCCTGGCATCTCCCCTTGCCTTGCCTCCCACCACTCCCAAGACACATTCGCAAGCTCACTCTCACTCTCGGCACAGACCAGCTCACAAAGTTAAAACATACAGCCATTTCTCCCACACCAGAGCTCTAAGGCCTAAGAGCTGGTGCTGTTTCTGACTTTCCCTTGCCAGTGCTTTCACAGCCAAACATACACTAAGAATCTCCCCTTGCCTTGCCTCCCACCACTCCCAAGACACATTCGCAAGCTCACTCTCACTCTCGGCACAGACCAGCTCACAAAGTTAAAACATACAGCTATTTCTCCCACACCAGAGCTCTAAGGGCTTAGAGCTCCTGCTGTTTCTGACCTTCCCTTGCCAGTGCTTTCACAGCCAAACATACACTAAGAATCTCCCCTTGCCTTGCCTACCACCACTCCCAAGACACATTCGCAAGCTCACTCTCACTCTCGGCACAGACCAGCTCACAAAGTTAAAACATACAGCCATGTTTCCCTCTTAATATTTCTAAGGGCTTAATGCTCTTGCTGGTCCTCACCTTCCCTTGCCAGCACTTTCACACCCAGACAGACACTGCGGATGTACTTTTGCCTTGCCTCCCAGCACTCTCAATACACATTCGCAAGCTCACTCTCACTCTTCTCACAGACCAGCTCACAAAGTGCAAACATCCAGCCATTTCTCCCACACCAGAGCTCTAAGGCCTAAGAGCTGGTGCTGTATTCAACTGCCCTTCCCACCGCACTCACAGACAGACACCCCCCTGGCATCTCCCCTTGCCTTGCCTCCCACCACTCCCAAGACACATTCGCAAGCTCACTCTCACTCTCGGCACAGACCAGCTCACAAAGTTAAAACATACAGCCATGTTTCCCTCTTAATATTTCTAAGGGCTTAATGCTCTTGCTGGTCCTCACCTTCCCTTGCCAGCACTTTCACACCCAGACAGACACTGCGGATGTACTTTTGCCTTGCCTCCCAGCACTCTCAATACACATTCGCAAGCTCACTCTCACTCTTCGCACAGACCAGCTCACAAAGTGCAAACATCCAGCCATTTCTCCCACACCAGAGCTCTAAGGCCTAAGAGCTGGTGCTGTATTCAACTGCCCTTCCCACCGCACTCACAGCCAGACAACCCCCTGGCATCTCCCCTTGCCTTGCCTCCCACCACTCCCAAGACACATTCGCAAGCTCACTCTCACTCTCGGCACAGACCAGCTCACAAAGTATAAAACATCCAGCCATTTCTCCCACACCAGAGCTCTAAGGGCTTAGAGCTCCTGCTGTTTCTGACCTTCCCTTGCCAGTGCTTTCACAGCCAAACATACACTAAGAATCTCCCCTTGCCTTGCCTCCCACCACTCCCAAGACACATTCGCAAGCTCACTCTCACTCTCGGCACAGACCAGCTCACAACGTGAAAACATCCAGCCATTTCTCCCACACCAGAGCTCTAAGGGCTTAGAGCTGGTGCTGATTCTGACCTTCCCTTGCCAGTGCTTTCACAGCCAAACATACACTAAGAATCTCCCCTTGCCTTGCCTCCCACCACTCCCAAGACACATTCTCAAGCTCACTCTCACTCTCGGCACAGACCAGCTCACAAAGTTAAAACATACAGCCATTTCTCCCACACCAGAGCTCTAAGGCCTAAGAGCTGGTGCTGTTTCTGACTTTCCCTTGCCAGTGCTTTCACAGCCAAACATACACTAAGAATCTCCCCTTGCCTTGCCTCCCACCACTCCCAAGACACATTCGCAAGCTCACTCTCACTCTCGGCACAGACCAGCTCACAAAGTTAAAACATACAGCTATTTCTCCCACACCAGAGCTCTAAGGGCTTAGAGCTCCTGCTGTTTCTGACCTTCCCTTGCCAGTGCTTTCACAGCCAAACATACACTAAGAATCTCCCCTTGCCTTGCCTACCACCACTCCCAAGACACATTCGCAAGCTCACTCTCACTCTTGGCACAGACCAGCTCACAAAGTTAAAACATACAGCCATGTTTCCCTCTTAATATTTCTAAGGGCTTAATGCTCTTGCTGGTCCTCACCTTCCCTTGCCAGCACTTTCACACCCAGACAGACACTGCGGATGTACTTTTGCCTTGCCTCCCAGCACTCTCAATACACATTCGCAAGCTCACTCTCACTCTTCGCACAGACCAGCTCACAAAGTGCAAACATCCAGCCATTTCTCCCACCCCAGAGCTCTAAGGCCTAAGAGCTGGTGCTGTATTCAACTGCCCTTCCCACCGCACTCACAGCCAGACACCCCCCTGGCATCTCCCCTTGCCTTGCCTCCCACCACTCCCAAGACACATTCTCAAGCTCCCTCTCACTCGCGGCACAGACCAGCTCACAAAGTTAAAACATACAGCCATGTTTCCCTCTTAATATTTCTAAGGGCTTAATGCTCTTGCTGGTCCTCACCTTCCCTTGCCAGCACTTTCACACCCAGACAGACACTGCGGATGTACTTTGGCCTTGCCTCCCAGCACTCTCAATACACATTCGCAAGCTCACTCTCACTCTTCGCACAGACCAGCTCACAAAGTGCAAACATCCAGCCATTTCTCCCACACCAGAGCTCTAAGGCCTAAGAGCTGGTGCTGTATTCAACTGCCCTTCCCACCGCACTCACAGCCAGACACCCCCCTGGCATCTCCCCTTGCCTTGCCTCCCACCACTCCCAAGACACATTCGCAAGCTCACTCTCACTCTCGGCACAGACCAGCTCACAAAGTTAAAACATACAGCCATTTCTCCCACACCAGAGCTCTAAGGCCTAAGAGCTGGTGCTGTTTCTGACCTTCCCTTGCCAGTGCTTTCACAGCCAAACATACACTAAGAATCTCCCCTTGCCTTGCCTCCCACCACTCCCAAGACACATTCGCAAGCTAACTCTCACTCTCGGCACAGACCAGCTCACAAAGTTAAAACATCCAGCCATTTCTCCCACACCAGAGCTCTAAGGGCTTAGAGCTCTTGCTCTTTCTGACTTTCCCTTGCCAGTGCTTTCACAGCCAAACATATACTAATAATCTCCCCTTGCCTTGCCTCGCACCACTCCCAAGACACATTCGCAAGCTCCCTCACACTCTCGGCACAGACCAGCTCACAACGTGAAAACATCCAGCCATTTCTCCCACACCAGAGCTCTAAGGGCTTAGAGCTCCTGCTGTTTCTGACCTTCCCTTGCCAGTGCTTTCACAGCCAAACATACACTAAGAATCTCCCCTTGCCTTGCCTCCCACCACTCCCAAGACACATTCGCAAGCTCACTCTCACTCGCGGCACAGACCAGCTCCCAAAGTATAAAACATCCAGCCATTTCTCCCACACCAGAGCTCTAAGGGCTTAGAGCGCTTGCTGTTTCTGACCTTCCCTTGCCAGTGCTTTCACAGCCAAACATACACTAAGAATCTCCCCTTGCCTTGCCTACCACCACTCCCAAGACACATTCGCAAGTTCACTCTCACTCTCGGCACAGACCAGCTCACAAAGTTAAAACATACAGCCATGTTTCCCTCTTAATATTTCTAAGGGCTTAATGCTCTTGCTGGTCCTCACCTTCCCTTGCCAGCACTTTCACACCCAGACAGACACTGCGGATGTACTTTTGCCTTGCCTCCCAGCACTCTCAATACACATTCGCAAGCTCACTCTCACTCTTCGCACAGACCAGCTCACAAAGTGCAAACATCCAGCCATTTCTCCCACACCAGAGCTCTAAGGGCTTAGAGCTCCTGCTGTTTCTGACCTTCCCTTGCCAGTGCTTTCACAGCCAAACATACACTAAGAATCTCCCCTTGCCTTGCCTCCCACCACTCCCAAGACACATTCGCAAGCTCACTCTCACTCTCGGCACAGACCAGCTCACAAAGTATAAAACATCCAGCCATTTCTCCCACACCAGAGCTCTAAGGGCTTAGAGCTCCTGCTGTTTCTGACCTTCCCTTGCCAGTGCTTTCACAGCCAAACATACACTAAGAATCTCCCCTTGCCTTGCCTCCCACCACTCCCAAGACACATTCGCAAGCTCACTCTCACTCGCGGCACAGACCAGCTCACAAAGTTAAAACATACAGCCATGTTTCCCTCTTAATATTTCTAAGGGCTTAATGCTCTTGCTGGTCCTCACCTTCCCTTGCCAGCACTTTCACACCCAGACAGACACTGCGGATGTACTTTTGCCTTGCCTCCCAGCACTCTCAATACACATTCGCAAGCTCACTCTCACTCTTCTCACAGACCAGCTCACAAAGTGCAAACATCCAGCCATTTCTCCCACACCAGAGCTCTAAGGCCTAAGAGCTGGTGCTGTATTCAACTGCCCTTCCCACCGCACTCACAGACAGACACCCCCCTGGCATCTCCCCTTGCCTTGCCTCCCACCACTCCCAAGACACATTCGCAAGCTCACTCTCACTCTCGGCACAGACCAGCTCACAAAGTTAAAACATACAGCCATTTCTCCCACACCAGAGCTCTAAGGCCTAAGAGCTGGTGCTGTTTCTGACTTTCCCTTGCCAGTGCTTTCACAGCCAAACATACACTAAGAATCTCCCCTTGCCTTGCCTCCCACCACTCCCAAGACACATTCGCAAGCTCACTCTCACTCTCGGCACAGACCAGCTCACAAAGTTAAAACATACAGCTATTTCTCCCACACCAGAGCTCTAAGGGCTTAGAGCGCTTGCTGTTTCTGACCTTCCCTTGCCAGTGCTTTCACAGCCAAACATACACTAAGAATCTCCCCTTGCCTTGCCTCCCAGCACTCTCAATACACATTCGCAAGCTCACTCTCACTCTTCGCACAGACCAGCTCACAAAGTTAAAACATACAGCCATGTTTCCCTCTTAATATTTCTAAGGGCTTAATGCTCTTGCTGGTCCTCACCTTCCCTTGCCAGCACTTTCACACCCAGACAGACACTGCGGATGTACTTTTGCCTTGCCTCCCAGCACTCTCAATACACATTCGCAAGCTCACTCTCACTCTTCGCACAGACCAGCTCACAAAGTGCAAACATCCAGCCATTTCTCCCACACCAGAGCTCTAAGGGCTTAGAGCTCCTGCTGTTTCTGACCTTCCCTTGCCAGTGCTTTCACAGCCAAACATACACTAAGAATCTCCCCTTGCCTTGCCTCCCACCACTCCCAAGACACATTCTCAAGCTCACTCTCACTCTCGGCACAGACCAGCTCACAACGTGAAAACATCCAGCCATTTCTCCCACACCAGAGCTCTAAGGGCTTAGAGCTCTTGCTCTTTCTGACTTTCCCTTGCCAGTGCTTTCACAGCCAAACATACACTAAGAATCTCCCCTTGCCTTGCCTCCCACCACTCCCAAGACACATTCGCAAGCTCCCTCACACTCTCGGCACAGACCAGCTCACAAAGTTAAAACATACAGCCATTTCTCCCACACCAGACCTCTAAGGGCTTAGAGCTCCTGCTGTTTCTGACTTTCCCTTGCCAGTGCTTTCACAGCCAAACATACACTAAGAATCTCCCCTTGCCTTGCCTCCCACCACTCCCAAGACACATTCGCAAGCTCACTCTCACTCTCGGCACAGACCAGCTCACAAAGTTAAAACATACAGCCATGTTTCCCTCTTAATATTTCTAAGGGCTTAATGCTCTTGCTGGTCCTCACCTTCCCTTGCCAGCACTTTCACACCCAGACAGACACTGCGGATGTACTTTTGCCTTGCCTCCCAGCACTCTCAATACACATTCGCAAGCTCACTCTCACTCTTCGCACAGACCAGCTCACAAAGTGCAAACATCCAGCCATTTCTCCCACACCAGAGCTCTAAGGCCTAAGAGCTGGTGCTGTATTCAACTGCCCTTCCCACCGCACTCACAGCCAGACAACCCCCTGGCATCTCCCCTTGCCTTGCCTCCCACCACTCCCAAGACACATTCGCAAGCTCACTCTCACTCTCGGCACAGACCAGCTCACAAAGTTAAAACATACAGCCATTTCTCCCACACCAGAGCTCTAAGGCCTAAGAGCTGGTGCTGTTTCTGACTTTCCCTTGCCAGTGCTTTCACAGCCAAACATACACTAAGAATCTCCCCTTGCCTTGCCTCCCACCACTCCCAAGACACATTCGCAAGCTCACTCTCACTCTCGGCACAGACCAGCTCACAAAGTTAAAACATACAGCTATTTCTCCCACACCAGAGCTCTAAGGGCTTAGAGCTCCTGCTGTTTCTGACCTTCCCTTGCCAGTGCTTTCACAGCCAAACATACACTAAGAATCTCCCCTTGCCTTGCCTACCACCACTCCCAAGACACATTCGCAAGCTCACTCTCACTCTCGGCACAGACCAGCTCACAAAGTTAAAACATACAGCCATGTTTCCCTCTTAATATTTCTAAGGGCTTAATGCTCTTGCTGGTCCTCACCTTCCCTTGCCAGCACTTTCACACCCAGACAGACACTGCGGATGTACTTTTGCCTTGCCTCCCAGCACTCTCAATACACATTCGCAAGCTCACTCTCACTCTTCGCACAGACCAGCTCACAAAGTGCAAACATCCAGCCATTTCTCCCACACCAGAGCTCTAAGGCCTAAGAGCTGGTGCTGTATTCAACTGCCCTTCCCACCGCACTCACAGCCAGACACCCCCCTGGCATCTCCCCTTGCCTTGCCTCCCACCACTCCCAAGACACATTCTCAAGCTCCCTCTCACTCTCGGCACAGACCAGCTCACAAAGTTAAAACATACAGCCATTTCTCCCACACCAGAGCTCTAAGGCCTAAGAGCTGGTGCTGATTCTGACCTTCCCTTGCCAGTGCTTTCACAGCCAGACAGACACTAAGAATCTCCCCTTGCCTTGCCTCCCACCACTCCCAAGACACATTCGCAAGCTCACTCTCACTCTCGGCACAGACCAGCTCACAAAGTTAAAACATACAGCCATGTTTCCCTCTTAATATTTCTAAGGGCTTAATGCTCTTGCTGGTCCTCACCTTCCCTTGCCAGCACTTTCACACCCAGACAGACACTGCGGATGTACTTTTGCCTTGCCTCCCAGCACTCTCAATACACATTCGCAAGCTCACTCTCACTCTTCGCACAGACCAGCTCACAAAGTGCAAACATCCAGCCATTTCTCCCACACCAGAGCTCTAAGGGCTTAGAGCTCTTGCTCTTTCTGACTTTCCCTTGCCAGTGCTTTCACAGCCAAACATACACTAAGAATCTCCCCTTGCCTTGCCTCCCACCACTCCCAAGACACATTCGCAAGCTCACTCTCACTCTCGGCACAGACCAGCTCACAAAGTTAAAACATACAGCTATTTCTCCCACACCAGAGCTCTAAGGGCTTAGAGCTCCTGCTGTTTCTGACCTTCCCTTGCCAGTGCTTTCACAGCCAAACATACACTAAGAATCTCCCCTTGCCTTGCCTACCACCACTCCCAAGACACATTCGCAAGCTCACTCTCACTCTCGGCACAGACCAGCTCACAAAGTTAAAACATACAGCCATGTTTCCCTCTTAATATTTCTAAGGGCTTAATGCTCTTGCTGGTCCTCACCTTCCCTTGCCAGCACTTTCACACCCAGACAGACACTGCGGATGTACTTTTGCCTTGCCTCCCAGCACTCTCAATACACATTCGCAAGCTCACTCTCACTCTTCGCACAGACCAGCTCACAAAGTGCAAACATCCAGCCATTTCTCCCACACCAGAGCTCTAAGGCCTAAGAGCTGGTGCTGTATTCAACTGCCCTTCCCACCGCACTCACAGCCAGACACCCCCCTGGCATCTCCCCTTGCCTTGCCTCCCACCACTCCCAAGACACATTCTCAAGCTCCCTCTCACTCTCGGCACAGACCAGCTCACAAAGTTAAAACATACAGCCATTTCTCCCACACCAGAGCTCTAAGGCCTAAGAGCTGGTGCTGATTCTGACCTTCCCTTGCCAGTGCTTTCACAGCCAGACAGACACTAAGAATCTCCCCTTGCCTTGCCTCCCACCACTCCCAAGACACATTCGCAAGCTCACTCTCACTCCCGGCACAGACCAGCTCACAAAGTTAAAACATACAGCCATGTTTCCCTCTTAATATTTCTAAGGGCTTAATGCTCTTGCTGGTCCTCACCTTCCCTTGCTAGCACTTTCACACCCAGACAGACACTGCGGATGTACTTTTGCCTTGCCTCCCAGCACTCTCAATACACATTCGCAAGCTCACTCTCACTCTTCGCACAGACCAGCTCACAAAGTGCAAACATCCAGCCATTTCTCCCACACCAGAGCTCTAAGGCCTAAGAGCTGGTGCTGTATTCAACTGCCCTTCCCACCGCACTCACAGCCAGACAACCCCCTGGCATCTCCCCTTGCCTTGCCTCCCACCACTCCCAAGACACATTCGCAAGCTCACTCTCACTCTCGGCACAGACCAGCTCACAAAGTTAAAACATACAGCCATTTCTCCCACACCAGAGCTCTAAGGCCTAAGAGCTGGTGCTGTTTCTGACTTTCCCTTGCCAGTGCTTTCACAGCCAAACATACACTAAGAATCTCCCCTTGCCTTGCCTCCCACCACTCCCAAGACACATTCGCAAGCTCACTCTCACTCTCGGCACAGACCAGCTCACAAAGTTAAAACATACAGCTATTTCTCCCACACCAGAGCTCTAAGGGCTTAGAGCTCCTGCTGTTTCTGACCTTCCCTTGCCAGTGCTTTCACAGCCAAACATACACTAAGAATCTCCCCTTGCCTTGCCTACCACCACTCCCAAGACACATTCGCAAGCTCACTCTCACTCTCGGCACAGACCAGCTCACAAAGTTAAAACATACAGCCATGTTTCCCTCTTAATATTTCTAAGGGCTTAATGCTCTTGCTGGTCCTCACCTTCCCTTGCCAGCACTTTCACACCCAGACAGACACTGCGGATGTACTTTTGCCTTGCCTCCCAGCACTCTCAATACACATTCGCAAGCTCACTCTCACTCTTCTCACAGACCAGCTCACAAAGTGCAAACATCCAGCCATTTCTCCCACACCAGAGCTCTAAGGCCTAAGAGCTGGTGCTGTATTCAACTGCCCTTCCCACCGCACTCACAGACAGACACCCCCCTGGCATCTCCCCTTGCCTTGCCTCCCACCACTCCCAAGACACATTCGCAAGCTCACTCTCACTCTCGGCACAGACCAGCTCACAAAGTTAAAACATACAGCCATGTTTCCCTCTTAATATTTCTAAGGGCTTAATGCTCTTGCTGGTCCTCACCTTCCCTTGCCAGCACTTTCACACCCAGACAGACACTGCGGATGTACTTTTGCCTTGCCTCCCAGCACTCTCAATACACATTCGCAAGCTCACTCTCACTCTTCGCACAGACCAGCTCACAAAGTGCAAACATCCAGCCATTTCTCCCACACCAGAGCTCTAAGGCCTAAGAGCTGGTGCTGTATTCAACTGCCCTTCCCACCGCACTCACAGCCAGACAACCCCCTGGCATCTCCCCTTGCCTTGCCTCCCACCACTCCCAAGACACATTCGCAAGCTCACTCTCACTCTCGGCACAGACCAGCTCACAAAGTATAAAACATCCAGCCATTTCTCCCACACCAGAGCTCTAAGGGCTTAGAGCTCCTGCTGTTTCTGACCTTCCCTTGCCAGTGCTTTCACAGCCAAACATACACTAAGAATCTCCCCTTGCCTTGCCTCCCACCACTCCCAAGACACATTCGCAAGCTCACTCTCACTCTCGGCACAGACCAGCTCACAACGTGAAAACATCCAGCCATTTCTCCCACACCAGAGCTCTAAGGGCTTAGAGCTGGTGCTGATTCTGACCTTCCCTTGCCAGTGCTTTCACAGCCAAACATACACTAAGAATCTCCCCTTGCCTTGCCTCCCACCACTCCCAAGACACATTCTCAAGCTCACTCTCACTCTCGGCACAGACCAGCTCACAAAGTTAAAACATACAGCCATTTCTCCCACACCAGAGCTCTAAGGCCTAAGAGCTGGTGCTGTTTCTGACTTTCCCTTGCCAGTGCTTTCACAGCCAAACATACACTAAGAATCTCCCCTTGCCTTGCCTCCCACCACTCCCAAGACACATTCGCAAGCTCACTCTCACTCTCGGCACAGACCAGCTCACAAAGTTAAAACATACAGCTATTTCTCCCACACCAGAGCTCTAAGGGCTTAGAGCTCCTGCTGTTTCTGACCTTCCCTTGCCAGTGCTTTCACAGCCAAACATACACTAAGAATCTCCCCTTGCCTTGCCTACCACCACTCCCAAGACACATTCGCAAGCTCACTCTCACTCTTGGCACAGACCAGCTCACAAAGTTAAAACATACAGCCATGTTTCCCTCTTAATATTTCTAAGGGCTTAATGCTCTTGCTGGTCCTCACCTTCCCTTGCCAGCACTTTCACACCCAGACAGACACTGCGGATGTACTTTTGCCTTGCCTCCCAGCACTCTCAATACACATTCGCAAGCTCACTCTCACTCTTCGCACAGACCAGCTCACAAAGTGCAAACATCCAGCCATTTCTCCCACCCCAGAGCTCTAAGGCCTAAGAGCTGGTGCTGTATTCAACTGCCCTTCCCACCGCACTCACAGCCAGACACCCCCCTGGCATCTCCCCTTGCCTTGCCTCCCACCACTCCCAAGACACATTCTCAAGCTCCCTCTCACTCGCGGCACAGACCAGCTCACAAAGTTAAAACATACAGCCATGTTTCCCTCTTAATATTTCTAAGGGCTTAATGCTCTTGCTGGTCCTCACCTTCCCTTGCCAGCACTTTCACACCCAGACAGACACTGCGGATGTACTTTGGCCTTGCCTCCCAGCACTCTCAATACACATTCGCAAGCTCACTCTCACTCTTCGCACAGACCAGCTCACAAAGTGCAAACATCCAGCCATTTCTCCCACACCAGAGCTCTAAGGCCTAAGAGCTGGTGCTGTATTCAACTGCCCTTCCCACCGCACTCACAGCCAGACACCCCCCTGGCATCTCCCCTTGCCTTGCCTCCCACCACTCCCAAGACACATTCGCAAGCTCACTCTCACTCTCGGCACAGACCAGCTCACAAAGTTAAAACATACAGCCATTTCTCCCACACCAGAGCTCTAAGGCCTAAGAGCTGGTGCTGTTTCTGACCTTCCCTTGCCAGTGCTTTCACAGCCAAACATACACTAAGAATCTCCCCTTGCCTTGCCTCCCACCACTCCCAAGACACATTCGCAAGCTAACTCTCACTCTCGGCACAGACCAGCTCACAAAGTTAAAACATCCAGCCATTTCTCCCACACCAGAGCTCTAAGGGCTTAGAGCTCTTGCTCTTTCTGACTTTCCCTTGCCAGTGCTTTCACAGCCAAACATATACTAATAATCTCCCCTTGCCTTGCCTCGCACCACTCCCAAGACACATTCGCAAGCTCCCTCACACTCTCGGCACAGACCAGCTCACAACGTGAAAACATCCAGCCATTTCTCCCACACCAGAGCTCTAAGGGCTTAGAGCTCCTGCTGTTTCTGACCTTCCCTTGCCAGTGCTTTCACAGCCAAACATACACTAAGAATCTCCCCTTGCCTTGCCTCCCACCACTCCCAAGACACATTCGCAAGCTCACTCTCACTCTCGGCACAGACCAGCTCACAAAGTTAAAACATACAGCCATTTCTCCCACACCAGAGCTCTAAGGCCTAAGAGCTGGTGCTGTTTCTGACTTTCCCTTGCCAGTGCTTTCACAGCCAAACATACACTAAGAATCTCCCCTTGCCTTGCCTCCCACCACTCCCAAGACACATTCGCAAGCTCACTCTCACTCTCGGCACAGACCAGCTCACAAAGTTAAAACATACAGCTATTTCTCCCACACCAGACCTCTAAGGGCTTAGAGCTCCTGCTGTTTCTGACCTTCCCTTGCCAGTGCTTTCACAGCCAAACATACACTAAGAATCTCCCCTTGCCTTGCCTACCACCACTCCCAAGACACATTCGCAAGCTCACTCTCACTCTTGGCACAGACCAGCTCACAAAGTTAAAACATACAGCCATGTTTCCCTCTTAATATTTCTAAGGGCTTAATGCTCTTGCTGGTCCTCACCTTCCCTTGCCAGCACTTTCACACCCAGACAGACACTGCGGATGTACTTTTGCCTTGCCTCCCAGCACTCTCAATACACATTCGCAAGCTCACTCTCACTCTTCTCACAGACCAGCTCACAAAGTGCAAACATCCAGCCATTTCTCCCACACCAGAGCTCTAAGGCCTAAGAGCTGGTGCTGTATTCAACTGCCCTTCCCACCGCACTCACAGACAGACACCCCCCTGGCATCTCCCCTTGCCTTGCCTCCCACCACTCCCAAGACACATTCGCAAGCTCACTCTCACTCTCGGCACAGACCAGCTCACAAAGTTAAAACATACAGCCATGTTTCCCTCTTAATATTTCTAAGGGCTTAATGCTCTTGCTGGTCCTCACCTTCCCTTGCCAGCACTTTCACACCCAGACAGACACTGCGGATGTACTTTTGCCTTGCCTCCCAGCACTCTCAATACACATTCGCAAGCTCACTCTCACTCTTCGCACAGACCAGCTCACAAAGTGCAAACATCCAGCCATTTCTCCCACACCAGAGCTCTAAGGCCTAAGAGCTGGTGCTGTATTCAACTGCCCTTCCCACCGCACTCACAGCCAGACACCCCCCTGGCATCTCCCCTTGCCTTGCCTCCCACCACTCCCAAGACACATTCTCAAGCTCCCTCTCACTCTCGGCACAGACCAGCTCACAAAGTTAAAACATTCAGCCATTTCTCCCACACCAGACCTCTAAGGCCTAAGAGCTGGTGCTGATTCTGACCTTCCCTTGCCAGTGCTTTCACAGCCAAACATACACTAAGAATCTCCCCTTGCCTTGCCTACCACCACTCCCAAGACACATTCGCAAGCTCACTCTCACTCTCGGCACAGACCAGCTCACAATGTTAAAACATACAGCCATGTTTCCCTCTTAATATTTCTAAGGGCTTAATGCTCTTGCTGGTCCTCACCTTCCCTTGCCAGCACTTTCACACCCAGACAGACACTGCGGATGTACTTTTGCCTTGCCTCCCAGCACTCTCAATACACATTCGCAAGCTCACTCTCACTCTTCGCACAGACCAGCTCACAAAGTGCAAACATCCAGCCATTTCTCCCACACCAGAGCTCTAAGGCCTAAGAGCTGGTGCTGTATTCAACTGCCCTTCCCACCGCACTCACAGCCAGACACCCCCCTGGCATCTCCCCTTGCCTTGCCTCCCACCACTCCCAAGACACATTCTCAAGCTCACTCTCACTCTCGGCACAGACCAGCTCCCAAAGTATAAAACATCCAGCCATTTCTCCCACACCAGAGCTCTAAGGGCTTAGAGCTCCTGCTGTTTCTGACCTTCCCTTGCCAGTGCTTTCACAGCCAAACATACACTAAGAATCTCCCCTTGCCTTGCCTCCCACCACTCCCAAGACACATTCGCAAGCTCACTCACACTCTCGGCACAGACCAGCTCACAAAGTTAAAACATACAGCCATTTCTCCCACACCAGACCTCTAAGGGCTTAGAGCTCCTGCTGTTTCTGACCTTCCCTTGCCAGTGCTTTCACAGCCAAA
Organism: Pelecanus crispus; assembly: GCF_030463565.1. NCBI lineage: Eukaryota > Metazoa > Chordata > Aves > Pelecaniformes > Pelecanidae > Pelecanus > Pelecanus crispus. Next base: position 15,707,064 of record NC_134645.1, read on the forward strand.
CATACACTAAGAATCTCCCCTTGCCTTGCCTCCCACCACTCCCAAGACACATTCGCAAGCTCACTCTCACTCTCGGCACAGACCAGCTCACAAAGTTAAAACATACAGCTATTTCTCCCACACCAGAGCTCTAAGGGCTTAGAGCTCCTGCTGTTTCTGACCTTCCCTTGCCAGTGCTTTCACAGCCAAACATACACTAAGAATCTCCCCTTGCCTTGCCTCCCACCACTCCCAAGACACATTCGCAAGCTAACTCTCACTCTCGGCACAGACCAGCTCACAAAGTTAAAACATCCAGCCATTTCTCCCACACCAGAGCTCTAAGGGCTTAGAGCTCTTGCTCTTTCTGACTTTCCCTTGCCAGTGCTTTCACAGCCAAACATATACTAATAATCTCCCCTTGCCTTGCCTCGCACCACTCCCAAGACACATTCGCAAGCTCCCTCACACTCTCGGCACAGACCAGCTCACAACGTGAAAACATCCAGCCATTTCTCCCACACCAGAGCTCTAAGGGCTTAGAGCTCCTGCTGTTTCTGACCTTCCCTTGCCAGTGCTTTCACAGCCAAACATACACTAAGAATCTCCCCTTGCCTTGCCTCCCACCACTCCCAAGACACATTCGCAAGCTCACTCTCACTCTCGGCACAGACCAGCTCACAAAGTTAAAACATACAGCCATTTCTCCCACACCAGAGCTCTAAGGCCTAAGAGCTGGTGCTGTTTCTGACTTTCCCTTGCCAGTGCTTTCACAGCCAAACATACACTAAGAATCTCCCCTTGCCTTGCCTCCCACCACTCCCAAGACACATTCGCAAGCTCACTCTCACTCTCGGCACAGACCAGCTCACAAAGTTAAAACATACAGCTATTTCTCCCACACCAGACCTCTAAGGGCTTAGAGCTCCTGCTGTTTCTGACCTTCCCTTGCCAGTGCTTTCACAGCCAAACATACACTAAGAATCTCCCCTTGCCTTGCCTACCACCACTCCCAAGACACATTCGCAAGCTCACTCTCACTCTTGGCACAGACCAGCTCACAAAGTTAAAACATACAGCCATGTTTCCCTCTTAATATTTCTAAGGGCTTAATGCTCTTGCTGGTCCTCACCTTCCCTTGCCAGCACTTTCACACCCAGACAGACACTGCGGATGTACTTTTGCCTTGCCTCCCAGCACTCTCAATACACATTCGCAAGCTCACTCTCACTCTTCTCACAGACCAGCTCACAAAGTGCAAACATCCAGCCATTTCTCCCACACCAGAGCTCTAAGGCCTAAGAGCTGGTGCTGTATTCAACTGCCCTTCCCACCGCACTCACAGACAGACACCCCCCTGGCATCTCCCCTTGCCTTGCCTCCCACCACTCCCAAGACACATTCGCAAGCTCACTCTCACTCTCGGCACAGACCAGCTCACAAAGTTAAAACATACAGCCATTTCTCCCACACCAGAGCTCTAAGGCCTAAGAGCTGGTGCTGTTTCTGACTTTCCCTTGCCAGTGCTTTCACAGCCAAACATACACTAAGAATCTCCCCTTGCCTTGCCTCCCACCACTCCCAAGACACATTCGCAAGCTCACTCTCACTCTCGGCACAGACCAGCTCACAAAGTTAAAACATACAGCTATTTCTCCCACACCAGAGCTCTAAGGGCTTAGAGCTCCTGCTGTTTCTGACCTTCCCTTGCCAGTGCTTTCACAGCCAAACATACACTAAGAATCTCCCCTTGCCTTGCCTCCCAGCACTCTCAATACACATTCGCAAGCTCACTCTCACTCTTCGCACAGACCAGCTCACAAAGTGCAAACATCCAGCCATTTCTCCCACACCAGAGCTCTAAGGGCTTAGAGCGCTTGCTGTTTCTGACCTTCCCTTGCCAGTGCTTTCACAGCCAAACATACACTAATAATCTCCCCTTGCCTTGCCTCCCACCACTCCCAAGACACATTCTCAAGCTCCCTCTCACTCTCGGCACAGACCAGCTCACAAAGTTAAAACATCCAGCCATTTCTCCCACACCAGAGCTCTAAGGGCTTAGAGCTCTTGCTGTTTCTGACCTTCCCTTGCCAGTGCTTTCACAGCCAAACATACACTAAGAATCTCCCCTTGCCTTGCCTCCCACCACTCCCAAGACACATTCGCAAGTTCACTCTCACTCTCGGCACAGACCAGCTCACAAAGTTAAAACATACAGCCATGTTTCCCTCTTAATATTTCTAAGGGCTTAATGCTCTTGCTGGTCCTCACCTTCCCTTGCCAGCACTTTCACACCCAGACAGACACTGCGGATGTACTTTTGCCTTGCCTCCCAGCACTCTCAATACACATTCACAAGCTCACTATCACTCTTCGCACAGACCAGCTCACAAAGTGCAAACATCCAGCCATTTCTCCCACACCACAGCTCTAAGGCCTAAGAGCTGGTGCTGTATTCAACTGCCCTTCCCACCGCACTCACAGCCAGACACCCCCCTGGCATCTCCCCTTGCCTTGCCTCCCACCACTCCCAAGACACATTCGCAAGCTCACTCTCACTCTCGGCACAGACCAGCTCACAAAGTTAAAACATACAGCCATTTCTCCCACACCAGACCTCTAAAGGCTTAGATCGATTGCTGTTTCTGATCTTCCCTTGCCAGTGCTTTCACAGCCAAACATACACTAAGAATCTCCCCTTGCCTTGCCTCCCACCACTCCCAAGACACATTCGCAAGCTCACTCTCACTCTCGGCACAGACCAGCTCACAAAGTTAAAACATACAGCCATGTTTCCCTCTTAATATTTCTAAAGGGCTTAATGCTCTTGCTGGTCCTCACCTTCCCTTGCCAGCACTTTCACACCCAGACAGACACTGCGGATGTACTTTTGCCTTGCCTCCCAGCACTCTCAATACACATTCGCAAGCTCACTCTCACTCTTCGCACAGACCAGCTCACAAAGTGCAAACATCCAGCCATTTCTCCCACACCAGAGCTCTAAGGGCTTAGAGCTCCTGCTGTTTCTGACCTTCCCTTGCCAGTGCTTTCACAGCCAAACATACACTAAGAATCTCCCCTTGCCTTGCCTCCCACCACTCCCAAGACACATTCTCAAGCTCACTCTCACTCTCGGCACAGACCAGCTCACAAAGTTAAAACATCCAGCCATTTCTCCCACACCAGAGCTCTAAGGACTAAGAGCTGGTGCTGTATTCAACTGCCCTTCCCACCGCACTCACAGACAGACACCCCCCTGGCATCTCCCCTTGCCTTGCCTCCCACCACTCCCAAGACACATTCGCAAGCTCCCTCTCACTCTCGGCACAGACCAGCTCACAAAGTTAAAACATACAGCCATGTTTCCCTCTTAATATTTCTAAGGGCTTAATGCTCTTGCTGTTTCTGACCTTCCCTTGCCAGCACTTTCACACCCAGACAGACACTGCGGATGTACTTTTGCCTTGCCTCCCAGCACTCTCAATACACATTCGCAAGCTCACTCTCACTCTTCGCACAGACCAGCTCACAAAGTGCAAACATCCAGCCATTTCTCCCACACCAGAGCTCTAAGGCCTAAGAGCTGGTGCTGTATTCAACTGCCCTTCCCACCGCACTCACAGCCAGACACCCCCCTGGCATCTCCCCTTGCCTTGCCTCCCACCACTCCCAAGACACATTCGCAAGCTCACTCTCACTCTCGGCACAGACCAGCTCACAAAGTTAAAACATACAGCCATTTCTCCCACACCAGACCTCTAAAGGCTTAGAGCGCTTGCTGTTTTTGACCTTCCCTTGCCAGTGCTTTCACAGCCAAACATACACTAAGAATCTCCCCTTGCCTTGCCTCCCACCACTCCCAAGACACATTCGCAAGCTCACTCTCACTCTCGGCACAGACCAGCTCACAAAGTTAAAACATACAGCCATGTTTCCCTCTTAATATTTCTAAGGGCTTAATGCTCTTGCTGGTCCTCACCTTCCCTTGCCAGCACTTTCACACCCAGACAGACACTGCGGATGTACTTTTGCCTTGCCTCCCAGCACTCTCAATACACATTCGCAAGCTCACTCTCACTCTTCGCACAGACCAGCTCACAAAGTGCAAACATCCAGCCATTTCTCCCACACCAGAGCTCTAAGGGCTTAGAGCTCCTGCTGTTTCTGACCTTCCCTTGCCAGTGCTTTCACAGCCAAACATACACTAAGAATCTCCCCTTGCCTTGCCTCCCACCACTCCCAAGACACATTCGCAAGCTCACTCTCACTCTCGGCACAGACCAGCTCACAAAGTTAAAACATACAGCCATTTCTCCCACACCAGAGCTCTAAGGGCTTAGAGCTCTTGCTGTTTCTGACTTTCCCTTGCCAGTGCTTTCACAGCCAAACATACACTAAGAATCTCCCCTTGCCTTGCCTACCACCACTCCCAAGACACATTCGCAAGCTCCCTCACACTCTCGGCACAGAGCAGCTCACAAAGTTAAAACATCCAGCCATTTCTCCCACACCAGAGCTCTAAGGCCTAAGAGCTGGTGCTGTTTCTGACCTTCCCTTGCCAGTGCTTTCACAGCCAAACATACACTAAGAATCTCCCCTTGCCTTGCCTCCCACCACTCACAAGACACATTCTCAAGCTCACTCTCACTCTCGGCACAGACCAGCTCACAAAGTTAAAACATACAGCCATTTCTCCCACACCAGAGCTCTAAGGCCTAAGAGCTGGTGCTGTATTCAACTGCCCTTCCCACCGCACTCACAGCCAGACACCCCCCTGGCATCTCCCCTTGCCTTGCCTCCCACCACTCCCAAGACACATTCTCAAGCTCACTCTCACTCGCGGCACAGACCAGCTCCCAAAGTATAAAACATCCAGCCATTTCTCCCACACCAGAGCTCTAAGGGCTTAGAGCTCTTGCTGTTTCTGACCTTCCCTTGCCAGTGCTTTCACAGCCAAACATACACTAAGAATCTCCCCTTGCCTTGCCTCCCACCACTCCCAAGACACATTCGCAAGTTCACTCTCACTCTCGGCACAGACCAGCTCACAAAGTTAAAACATACAGCCATGTTTCCCTCTTAATATTTCTAAGGGCTTAATGCTCTTGCTGTTTCTGACCTTCCCTTGCCAGCACTTTCACACCCAGACAGACACTGCGGATGTACTTTTGCCTTGCCTCCCAGCACTCTCAATACACATTCGCAAGCTCACTCTCACTCTTCGCACAGACCAGCTCACAAAGTGCAAACATCCAGCCATTTCTCCCACACCAGAGCTCTAAGGGCTTAGAGCTCCTGCTGTTTCTGACCTTCCCTTGCCAGTGCTTTCACAGCCAAACATATACTAATAATCTCCCCTTGCCTTGCCTCCCACCACTCCCAAGACACATTCGCAAGCTCCCTCACACTCTCGGCACAGACCAGCTCACAAAGTTAAAACATCCAGCCATTTCTCCCACACCAGACCTCTAAGGCCTAAGAGCTGGTGCTGTTTCTGACCTTCCCTTGCCAGTGCTTTCACAGCCAAACATACACTAAGAATCTCCCCTTGCCTTGCCTCCCACCACTCCCAAGACACATTCGCAAGCTCACTCTCACTCTCGGCACAGACCAGCTCACAAAGTTAAAACATACAGCCATGTTTCCCTCTTAATATTTCTAAGGGCTTAATGCTCTTGCTGGTCCTCACCTTCCCTTGCCAGCACTTTCACACCCAGACAGACACTGCGGATGTACTTTTGCCTTGCCTCCCAGCACTCTCAATACACATTCGCAAGCTCACTCTCACTCTTCGCACAGACCAGCTCACAAAGTGCAAACATCCAGCCATTTCTCCCACACCAGAGCTCTAAGGCCTAAGAGCTGGTGCTGTATTCAACTGCCCTTCCCACCGCACTCACAGCCAGACACCCCACAGGCATCTCCCCTTGCCTTGCCTCCCACCACTCCCAAGACACATTCTCAAGCTCCCTCTCACTCTCGGCACAGACCAGCTCACAAAGTTAAAACATACAGCCATTTCTACCACACCAGAGCTCTAAGGGCTTAGAGCTCCTGTTCTTTCTGACCTTCCCTTGCCAGTGCTTTCACAGCCAAACATACACTAAGAATCTCCCCTTGCCTTGCCTCCCACCACTCCCAAGACACATTCGCAAGCTCACTCTCACTCTTCGCACAGACCAGCTCACAAAGTTAAAACATCCAGCCATTTCTCCCACACCAGAGCTCTAAGGGCTTAGAGCGCTTGCTGTTTCTGACCTTCCCTTGTCAGTGCTTTCACAGCCAAACATACACTAAGAATCTCCCCTTGCCTTGCCTCCCACCACTCCCAAGACACATTCTCAAGCTCCCTCTCACTCTCGGCACAGACCAGCTCACAAAGTTAAAACATCCAGCCATTTCTCCCACACCAGAGCTCTAAGGGCTTAGAGCTCTTGCTGTTTCTGACCTTCCCTTGCCAGTGCTTTCACAGCCAAACATACACTAAGAATCTCCCCTTGCCTTGCCTCCCACCACTCCCAAGACACATTCGCAAGTTCACTCTCACTCTCGGCACAGACCAGCTCACAAAGTTAAAACATACAGCCATGTTTCCCTCTTAATATTTCTAAGGGCTTAATGCTCTTGCTGGTCCTCACCTTCCCTTGCCAGCACTTTCACACCCAGACAGACACTGCGGATGTACTTTTGCCTTGCCTCCCACCACTCTCAATACACATTCACAAGCTCACTCTCACTCTTCGCACAGACCAGCTCACAAAGTGCAAACATCCAGCCATTTCTCCCACACCAGAGCTCTAAGGCCTAAGAGCTGGTGCTGTATTCAACTGCCCTTCCCACCGCACTCACAGCCAGACACCCCCCTGGCATCTCCCCTTGCCTTGCCTCCCACCACTCCCAAGACACATTCGCAAGCTCACTCTCACTCTCGGCACAGACCAGCTCACAAAGTTAAAACATACAGCCATTTCTCCCACACCAGACCTCTAAAGGCTTAGAGCGCTTGCTGTTTCTGACCTTCCCTTGCCAGTGCTTTCACAGCCAAACATACACTAAGAATCTCCCCTTGCCTTGCCTCCCACCACTCCCAAGACACATTCGCAAGCTCACTCTCACTCTCGGCACAGACCAGCTCACAAAGTTAAAACATACAGCCATGTTTCCCTCTTAATATTTCTAAAGGGCTTAATGCTCTTGCTGGTCCTCACCTTCCCTTGCCAGCACTTTCACACCCAGACAGACACTGCGGATGTACTTTTGCCTTGCCTCCCAGCACTCTCAATACACATTCGCAAGCTCACTCTCACTCTTCGCACAGACCAGCTCACAAAGTGCAAACATCCAGCCATTTCTCCCACACCAGAGCTCTAAGGCCTAAGAGCTCCTGCTGTTTCTGACCTTCCCTTGCCAGTGCTTTCACAGCCAAACATACACTAAGAATCTCCCCTTGCCTTGCCTCCCACCACTCCCAAGACACATTCTCAAGCTCCCTCTCACTCTCGGCACAGACCAGCTCACAAAGTTAAAACATCCAGCCATTTCTCCCACACCAGAGCTCTAAGGACTAAGAGCTGGTGCTGTATTCAACTGCCCTTCCCACCGCACTCACAGACAGACACCCCCCTGGCATCTCCCCTTGCCTTGCCTCCCACCACTCCCAAGACACATTCGCAAGCTCCCTCTCACTCTCGGCACAGACCAGCTCACAAAGTTAAAACATACAGCCATGTTTCCCTCTTAATATTTCTAAGGGCTTAATGCTCTTGCTGGTCCTCACCTTCCCTTGCCAGCACTTTCACACCCAGGCAGACACTGCGGATGTACTTTGGCCTTGCCTCCCAGCACTCTCAATACACATTCGCAAGCTCACTCTCACTCTTCGCACAGACCAGCTCACAAAGTGCAAACATCCAGCCATTTCTCCCACACCAGAGCTCTAAGGCCTAAGAGCTGGTGCTGTATTCAACTGCCCTTCCCACCGCACTCACAGCCAGACACCCCCCTGGCATCTCCCCTTGCCTTGCCTCCCACCACTCCCAAGACACATTCGCAAGCTCACTCTCACTCTCGGCACAGACCAGCTCACAAAGTTAAAACATACAGCCATTTCTCCCACACCAGACCTCTAAAGGCTTAGAGCGCTTGCTGTTTTTGACCTTCCCTTGCCAGTGCTTTCACAGCCAAACATACACTAAGAATCTCCCCTTGCCTTGCCTCCCACCACTCCCAAGACACATTCGCAAGCTCACTCTCACTCTCGGCACAGACCAGCTCACAAAGTTAAAACATACAGCCATGTTTCCCTCTTAATATTTCTAAGGGCTTAATGCTCTTGCTGGTCCTCACCTTCCCTTGCCAGCACTTTCACACCCAGACAGACACTGCGGATGTACTTTTGCCTTGCCTCCCAGCACTCTCAATACACATTCGCAAGCTCACTCTCACTCTTCGCACAGACCAGCTCACAAAGTGCAAACATCCAGCCATTTCTCCCACACCAGAGCTCTAAGGGATTAGAGCTCCTGCTGTTTCTGACCTTCCCTTGCCAGTGCTTTCACAGCCAAACATACACTAAGAATCTCCCCTTGCCTTGCCTCCCACCACTCCCAAGACACATTCGCAAGCTCACTCTCACTCTCGGCACAGACCAGCTCACAAAGTTAAAACATCCAGCCATTTCTCCCACACCAGAGCTCTAAGGGCTTAGAGCTCTTGCTGTTTCTGACTTTCCCTTGCCAGTGCTTTCACAGCCAAACATACACTAAGAATCTCCCCTTGCCTTGCCTCCCACCACTCCCAAGACACATTCGCAAGCTCCCTCACACTCTCGGCACAGACCAGCTCACAAAGTGCAAACATCCAGCCATTTCTCCCACACCAGAGCTCTAAGGCCTAAGAGCTGGTGCTGTTTCTGACCTTCCCTTGCCAGTGCTTTCACAGCCAAACATACACTAAGAATCTCCCCTTGCCTTGCCTCCCACCACTCCCAAGACACATTCGCAAGTTCACTCTCACTCTCGGCACAGACCAGCTCACAAAGTTAAAACATACAGCCATGTTTCCCTCTTAATATTTCTAAGGGCTTAATGCTCTTGCTGGTCCTCACCTTCCCTTGCCAGCACTTTCACACCCAGACAGACACTGCGGATGTACTTTTGCCTTGCCTCCCAGCACTCTCAATACACATTCACAAGCTCACTCTCACTCTTCGCACAGACCAGCTCACAAAGTGCAAACATCCAGCCATTTCTCCCACACCAGAGCTCTAAGGCCTAAGAGCTGGTGCTGTATTCAACTGCCCTTCCCACCGCACTCACAGCCAGACACCCCCCTGGCATCTCCCCTTGCCTTGCCTCCCACCACTCCCAAGACACATTCGCAAGCTCACTCTCACTCTCGGCACAGACCAGCTCACAAAGTTAAAACATACAGCCATTTCTCCCACACCAGACCTCTAAAGGCTTAGAGCGCTTGCTGTTTCTGACCTTCCCTTGCCAGTGCTTTCACAGCCAAACATACACTAAGAATCTCCCCTTGCCTTGCCTCCCACCACTCCCAAGACACATTCGCAAGTTCACTCTCACTCTCGGCACAGACCAGCTCACAAAGTTAAAACATACAGCCATGTTTCCCTCTTAATATTTCTAAGGGCTTAATGCTCTTGCTGGTCCTCACCTTCCCTTGCCAGCACTTTCACACCCAGACAGACACTGCGGATGTACTTTTGCCTTGCCTCCCAGCACTCTCAATACACATTCGCAAGCTCACTCTCACTCTTCGCACAGAGCAGCTCACAAAGTGCAAACATCCAGCCATTTCTCCCACACCAGAGCTCTAAGGGCTTAGAGCTCCTGTTGTTTCTGACCTTCCCTTGCCAGTGCTTTCACAGCCAAACATACACTAAGAATCTCCCCTTGCCTTGCCTCCCACCACTCACAAGACACATTCTCAAGCTCACTCTCACTCTCGGCACAGACCAGCTCACAAAGTTAAAACATCCAGCCATTTCTCCCACACCAGAGCTCTAAGGCCTAAGAGCTGGTGCTGTATTCAACTGCCCTTCCCACCGCACTCACAGACAGACACCCCCCTGGCATCTCCCCTTGCCTTGCCTCCCACCACTCCCAAGACACATTCTCAAGCTCACTCTCACTCGCGGCACAGACCAGCTCACAAAGTATAAAACATCCAGCCATTTCTCCCACACCAGAGCTCTAAGGGCTTAGAGCTCTTGCTGTTTCTGACCTTCCCTTGCCAGTGCTTTCACAGCCAAACATACACTAAGAATCTCCCCTTGCCTTGCCTCCCACCACTCCCAAGACACATTCGCAAGTTCACTCTCACTCTCGGCACAGACCAGCTCACAAAGTTAAAACATACAGCCATGTTTCCCTCTTAATATTTCTAAAGGCTTAATGCTCTTGCTGGTCCTCACCTTCCCTTGCCAGCACTTTCACACCCAGACAGACACTGCGGATGTACTTTTGCCTTGCCTCCCAGCACTCACAATACACATTCGCAAGCTCACTCTCACTCTTCGCACAGACCAGCTCACAAAGTGCAAACATCCAGCCATTTCTCCCACACCAGAGCTCTAAGGGCTTAGAGCTCCTGCTGTTTCTGACCTTCCCTTGCCAGTGCTTTCACAGCCAAACATACACTAAGAATCTCCCCTTGCCTTGCCTCCCACCACTCCCAAGACACATTCTCAAGCTCCCTCTCACTCTCGGCACAGACCAGCTCACAAAGTTAAAATATCCAGCCATTTCTCCCACACCAGAGCTCTAAGGGCTTAGAGCTCTTGCTGTTTCTGACTTTCCCTTGCCAGTGCTTTCACAGCCAAACATATACTAATAATCTCCCCTTGCCTTGCCTCCCACCACTCCCAAGACACATTCGCAAGCTCCCTCACACTCTCGGCACAGAGCAGCTCACAAAGTTAAAACATCCAGCCATTTCTCCCACACCAGACCTCTAAGGCCTAAGAGCTGGTGCTGTTTCTGACCTTCCCTTGCCAGTGCTTTCACAGCCAAACATACACTAAGAATCTCCCCTTGCCTTGCCTCCCACCACTCCCAAGACACATTCGCAAGCTCACTCTCACTCTCGGCACAGACCAGCTCACAAAGTTAAAACATACAGCCATGTTTCCCTCTTAATATTTCTAAGGGCTTAATGCTCTTGCTGGTCCTCACCTTCCCTTGCCAGCACTTTCACACCCAGACAGACACTGCGGATGTACTTTTGCCTTGCCTCCCAGCACTCTCAATACACATTCGCAAGCTCACTCTCACTCTTCGCACAGACCAGCTCACAAAGTGCAAACATCCAGCCATTTCTCCCACACCAGAGCTCTAAGGCCTAAGAGCTGGTGCTGTATTCAACTGCCCTTCCCACCGCACTCACAGCCAGACACCCCCCTGGCATCTCCCCTTGCCTTGCCTCCCACCACTCCCAAGACACATTCTCAAGCTCACTCTCACTCTCGGCACAGACCAGCTCACAAAGTTAAAACATAGAGCCATTTCTCCCACACCAGAGCTCTAAGGGCTTAGAGCTCCTGCTGTTTCTGACCTTCCCTTGCCAGTGCTTTCACAGCCAAACATACACTAAGAATCTCCCCTTGCCTTGCCTCCCACCACTCCCAAGACACATTCGCAAGCTCACTCTCACTCTTCGCACAGACCAGCTCACAAAGTGCAAACATCCAGCCATTTCTCCCACACCAGAGCTCTAAGGGCTTAGAGCTGGTGCTGTTTCTGACCTTCCCTTGCCAGTGCTTTCACAGCCAAACATACACTAAGAATCTCCCCTTGCCTTGCCTCCCACCACTCCCAAGACACATTCGCAAGCTCCCTCTCACTCTCGGCACAGACCAGCTCACAAAGTTAAAACATCCAGCCATTTCTCCCACACCAGAGCTCTAAGGGCTTAGAGCTCTTGCTGTTTCTGACCTTCCCTTGCCAGTGCTTTCACAGCCAAACATACACTAAGAATCTCCCCTTGCCTTGCCTCCCACCACTCCCAAGACACATTCGCAAGTTCACTCTCACTCTCGGCACAGACCAGCTCACAAAGTTAAAACATACAGCCATGTTTCCCTCTTAATATTTCTAAGGGCTTAATGCTCTTGCTGGTCCTCACCTTCCCTTGCCAGCACTTTCACACCCAGACAGACACTGCGGATGTACTTTTGCCTTGCCTCCCAGCACTCTCAATACACATTCACAAGCTCACTATCACTCTTCGCACAGACCAGCTCACAAAGTGCAAACATCCAGCCATTTCTCCCACACCAGAGCTCTAAGGCCTAAGAGCTCCTGCTGTTTCTGACCTTCCCTTGCCAGTGCTTTCACAGCCAAACATACACTAAGAATCTCCCCTTGCCTTGCCTCCCACCACTCCCAAGACACATTCTCAAGCTCCCTCTCACTCTCGGCACAGACCAGCTCACAAAGTTAAAACATCCAGCCATTTCTCCCACACCAGAGCTCTAAGGACTAAGAGCTGGTGCTGTATTCAACTGCCCTTCCCACCGCACTCACAGACAGACACCCCCCTGGCATCTCCCCTTGCCTTGCCTCCCACCACTCCCAAGACACATTCGCAAGCTCCCTCTCACTCTCGGCACAGACCAGCTCACAAAGTTAAAACATACAGCCATGTTTCCCTCTTAATATTTCTAAGGGCTTAATGCTCTTGCTGGTCCTCACCTTCCCTTGCCAGCACTTTCACACCCAGACAGACACTGCGGATGTACTTTTGCCTTGCCTCCCAGCACTCTCAATACACATTCGCAAGCTCACTCTCACTCTTCGCACAGACCAGCTCACAAAGTGCAAACATCCAGCCATTTCTCCCACACCAGAGCTCTAAGGGATTAGAGCTCCTGCTGTTTCTGACCTTCCCTTGCCAGTGCTTTCACAGCCAAACATACACTAAGAATCTCCCCTTGCCTTGCCTCCCACCACTCCCAAGACACATTCGCAAGCTCACTCTCACTCTCGGCACAGACCAGCTCACAAAGTTAAAACATACAGCCATTTCTCCCACACCAGAGCTCTAAGGGCTTAGAGCTCTTGCTGTTTCTGACTTTCCCTTGCCAGTGCTTTCACAGCCAAACATACACTAAGAATCTCCCCTTGCCTTGCCTCCCACCACTCCCAAGACACATTCGCAAGCTCCCTCACACTCTCGGCACAGACCAGCTCACAAAGTGCAAACATCCAGCCATTTCTCCCACACCAGACCTCTAAGGCCTAAGAGCTGGTGCTGTTTCTGACCTTCCCTTGCCAGTGCTTTCACAGCCAAACATACACTAAGAATCTCCCCTTGCCTTGCCTCCCACCACTCCCAAGACACATTCGCAAGCTCACTCTCACTCTCGGCACAGACCAGCTCACAAAGTTAAAACATACAGCCATGTTTCCCTCTTAATATTTCTAAGGGCTTAATGCTCTTGCTGGTCCTCACCTTCCCTTGCCAGCACTTTCACACCCAGACAGACACTGCGGATGTACTTTTGCCTTGCCTCCCAGCACTCTCAATACACATTCACAAGCTCACTATCACTCTTCGCACAGACCAGCTCACAAAGTGCAAACATCCAGCCATTTCTCCCACACCAGAGCTCTAAGGCCTAAGAGCTGGTGCTGTATTCAACTGCCCTTCCCACCGCACTCACAGCCAGACACCCCCCTGGCATCTCCCCTTGCCTTGCCTCCCACCACTCCCAAGACACATTCTCAAGCTCACTCTCACTCTCGGCACAGACCAGCTCACAAAGTTAAAACATACAGCCATTTCTCCAACACCAGACATCTAAAGGCTTAGAGCGCTTGCTGTTTCTGACCTTCCCTTGCCAGTGCTTTCACAGCCAAACATACACTAAGAATCTCCCCTTGCCTTGCCTCCCACCACTCCCAAGACACATTCTCAAGCTCACTCTCACTCTTCGCACAGACCAGCTCACAAAGTGCAAACATCCAGCCATTTCTCCCACACCAGAGCTCTAAGGGCTTAGAGCTCCTGCTGTTTCTGACCTTCCCTTGCCAGTGCTTTCACAGCCAAACATACACTAAGAATCTCCCCTTGCCTTGCCTCCCACCACTCCCAAGACACATTCGCAAGCTCCCTCTCACTCTCGGCACAGACCAGCTCACAAAGTTAAAACATACAGCCATGTTTCCCTCTTAATATTTCTAAGGGCTTAATGCTCTTGCTGGTCCTCACCTTCCCTTGCCAGCACTTTCACACCCAGACAGACACTGCGGATGTACTTTTGCCTTGCCTCCCAGCACTCTCAATACACATTCGCAAGCTCACTCTCACTCTTCGCACAGACCAGCTCACAAAGTGCAAACATCCAGCCATTTCTCCCACACCAGAGCTCTAAGGCCTAAGAGCTGGTGCTGTATTCAACTGCCCTTCCCACCGCACTCACAGCCAGACACCCCACTGGCATCTCCCCTTGCCTTGCCTCCCACCACTCCCAAGACACATTCTCAAGCTCACTCTCACTCTCGGCACAGACCACCTCACAAAGTTAAAACATAGAGCCATTTCTCCCACACCAGAGCTCTAAGGGCTTAGAGCTGGTGCTGTTTCTGACCTTCCCTTGCCAGTGCTTTCACAGCCAAACATACACTAAGAATCTCCCCTTGCCTTGCCTCCCACCACTCCCAAGACACATTCGCAAGCTCACTCTCACTCTTCGCACAGACCAGCTCACAAAGTGCAAACATCCAGCCATTTCTCCCACACCAGAGCTCTAAGGCCTAAGAGCTGGTGCTGTATTCAACTGCCCTTCCCACCGCACTCACAGCCAGACACCCCCCTGGCATCTCCCCTTGCCTTGCCTCCCACCACTCCCAAGACACATTCTCAAGCTCACTCTCACTCTCGGCACAGACCAGCTCACAAAGTTAAAACATACAGCCATTTCTCCAACACCAGACATCTAAAGGCTTAGAGCGCTTGCTGTTTCTGACCTTCCCTTGCCAGTGCTTTCACAGCCAAACATACACTAAGAATCTCCCCTTGCCTTGCCTCCCACCACTCCCAAGACACATTCTCAAGCTCACTCTCACTCTTCGCACAGACCAGCTCACAAAGTGCAAACATCCAGCCATTTCTCCCACACCAGAGCTCTAAGGGCTTAGAGCTCCTGCTGTTTCTGACCTTCCCTTGCCAGTGCTTTCACAGCCAAACATACACTAAGAATCTCCCCTTGCCTTGCCTCCCACCACTCCCAAGACACATTCGCAAGCTCCCTCTCACTCTCGGCACAGACCAGCTCACAAAGTTAAAACATACAGCCATGTTTCCCTCTTAATATTTCTAAGGGCTTAATGCTCTTGCTGGTCCTCACCTTCCCTTGCCAGCACTTTCACACCCAGACAGACACTGCGGATGTACTTTTGCCTTGCCTCCCAGCACTCTCAATACACATTCGCAAGCTCACTCTCACTCTTCGCACAGACCAGCTCACAAAGTGCAAACATCCAGCCATTTCTCCCACACCAGAGCTCTAAGGCCTAAGAGCTGGTGCTGTATTCAACTGCCCTTCCCACCGCACTCACAGCCAGACACCCCACTGGCATCTCCCCTTGCCTTGCCTCCCACCACTCCCAAGACACATTCTCAAGCTCACTCTCACTCTCGGCACAGACCACCTCACAAAGTTAAAACATAGAGCCATTTCTCCCACACCAGAGCTCTAAGGGCTTAGAGCTGGTGCTGTTTCTGACCTTCCCTTGCCAGTGCTTTCACAGCCAAACATACACTAAGAATCTCCCCTTGCCTTGCCTCCCACCACTCCCAAGACACATTCGCAAGCTCACTCTCACTCTTCGCACAGACCAGCTCACAAAGTGCAAACATCCAGCCATTTCTCCCACACCAGAGCTCTAAGGGCTTAGAGCGCTTGCTGTTTCTGACCTTCCCTTGCCAGTGCTTTCACAGCCAAACATACACTAAGAATCTCCCCTTGCCTTGCCTCCCACCACTCCCAAGACACATTCGCAAGTTCACTCTCACTCTCGGCACAGACCAGCTCACAAAGTTAAAACATACAGCCATGTTTCCCTCTTAATATTTCTAAGGGCTTAATGCTCTTGCTGGTCCTCACCTTCCCTTGCCAGCACTTTCACACCCAGACAGACACTGCGGATGTACTTTTGCCTTGCCTCCCAGCACTCTCAATACACATTCACAAGCTCACTATCACTCTTCGCACAGACCAGCTCACAAAGTGCAAACATCCAGCCATTTCTCCCACACCAGAGCTCTAAGGCCTAAGAGCTCCTGCTGTTTCTGACCTTCCCTTGCCAGTGCTTTCACAGCCAAACATACACTAAGAATCTCCCCTTGCCTTGCCTCCCACCACTCCCAAGACACATTCTCAAGCTCCCTCTCACTCTCGGCACAGACCAGCTCACAAAGTTAAAACATCCAGCCATTTCTCCCACACCAGAGCTCTAAGGACTAAGAGCTGGTGCTGTATTCAACTGCCCTTCCCACCGCACTCACAGACAGACACCCCCCTGGCATCTCCCCTTGCCTTGCCTCCCACCACTCCCAAGACACATTCGCAAGCTCCCTCTCACTCTCGGCACAGACCAGCTCACAAAGTTAAAACATACAGCCATGTTTCCCTCTTAATATTTCTAAGGGCTTAATGCTCTTGCTGGTCCTCACCTTCCCTTGCCAGCACTTTCACACCCAGACAGACACTGCGGATGTACTTTTGCCTTGCCTCCCAGCACTCTCAATACACATTCGCAAGCTCACTCTCACTCTTCGCACAGACCAGCTCACAAAGTGCAAACATCCAGCCATTTCTCCCACACCAGAGCTCTAAGGGATTAGAGCTCCTGCTGTTTCTGACCTTCCCTTGCCAGTGCTTTCACAGCCAAACATACACTAAGAATCTCCCCTTGCCTTGCCTCCCACCACTCCCAAGACACATTCGCAAGCTCACTCTCACTCTCGGCACAGACCAGCTCACAAAGTTAAAACATACAGCCATTTCTCCCACACCAGAGCTCTAAGGGCTTAGAGCTCTTGCTGTTTCTGACTTTCCCTTGCCAGTGCTTTCACAGCCAAACATACACTAAGAATCTCCCCTTGCCTTGCCTCCCACCACTCCCAAGACACATTCGCAAGCTCCCTCACACTCTCGGCACAGACCAGCTCACAAAGTTAAAACATCCAGCCATTTCTCCCACACCAGACCTCTAAGGCCTAAGAGCTGGTGCTGTTTCTGACCTTCCCTTGCCAGTGCTTTCACAGCCAAACATACACTAAGAATCTCCCCTTGCCTTGCCTCCCACCACTCCCAAGACACATTCGCAAGCTCACTCTCACTCTCGGCACAGACCAGCTCACAAAGTTAAAACATACAGCCATGTTTCCCTCTTAATATTTCTAAGGGCTTAATGCTCTTGCTGGTCCTCACCTTCCCTTGCCAGCACTTTCACACCCAGACAGACACTGCGGATGTACTTTTGCCTTGCCTCCCAGCACTCTCAATACACATTCACAAGCTCACTATCACTCTTCGCACAGACCAGCTCACAAAGTGCAAACATCCAGCCATTTCTCCCACACCAGAGCTCTAAGGCCTAAGAGCTGGTGCTGTATTCAACTGCCCTTCCCACCGCACTCACAGCCAGACACCCCCCTGGCATCTCCCCTTGCCTTGCCTCCCACCACTCCCAAGACACATTCTCAAGCTCACTCTCACTCTCGGCACAGACCAGCTCACAAAGTTAAAACATACAGCCATTTCTCCAACACCAGACATCTAAAGGCTTAGAGCGCTTGCTGTTTCTGACCTTCCCTTGCCAGTGCTTTCACAGCCAAACATACACTAAGAATCTCCCCTTGCCTTGCCTCCCACCACTCCCAAGACACATTCTCAAGCTCACTCTCACTCTTCGCACAGACCAGCTCACAAAGTGCAAACATCCAGCCATTTCTCCCACACCAGAGCTCTAAGGGCTTAGAGCTCCTGCTGTTTCTGACCTTCCCTTGCCAGTGCTTTCACAGCCAAACATACACTAAGAATCTCCCCTTGCCTTGCCTCCCACCACTCCCAAGACACATTCGCAAGCTCCCTCTCACTCTCGGCACAGACCAGCTCACAAAGTTAAAACATACAGCCATGTTTCCCTCTTAATATTTCTAAGGGCTTAATGCTCTTGCTGGTCCTCACCTTCCCTTGCCAGCACTTTCACACCCAGACAGACACTGCGGATGTACTTTTGCCTTGCCTCCCAGCACTCTCAATACACATTCGCAAGCTCACTCTCACTCTTCGCACAGACCAGCTCACAAAGTGCAAACATCCAGCCATTTCTCCCACACCAGAGCTCTAAGGCCTAAGAGCTGGTGCTGTATTCAACTGCCCTTCCCACCGCACTCACAGCCAGACACCCCACTGGCATCTCCCCTTGCCTTGCCTCCCACCACTCCCAAGACACATTCTCAAGCTCACTCTCACTCTCGGCACAGACCACCTCACAAAGTTAAAACATAGAGCCATTTCTCCCACACCAGAGCTCTAAGGGCTTAGAGCTGGTGCTGTTTCTGACCTTCCCTTGCCAGTGCTTTCACAGCCAAACATACACTAAGAATCTCCCCTTGCCTTGCCTCCCACCACTCCCAAGACACATTCGCAAGCTCACTCTCACTCTTCGCACAGACCAGCTCACAAAGTGCAAACATCCAGCCATTTCTCCCACACCAGAGCTCTAAGGGCTTAGAGCGCTTGCTGTTTCTGACCTTCCCTTGCCAGTGCTTTCACAGCCAAACATACACTAAGAATCTCCCCTTGCCTTGCCTCCCACCACTCCCAAGACACATTCGCAAGTTCACTCTCACTCTCGGCACAGACCAGCTCACAAAGTTAAAACATACAGCCATGTTTCCCTCTTAATATTTCTAAGGGCTTAATGCTCTTGCTGGTCCTCACCTTCCCTTGCCAGCACTTTCACACCCAGACAGACACTGCGGATGTACTTTTGCCTTGCCTCCCAGCACTCTCAATACACATTCACAAGCTCACTATCACTCTTCGCACAGACCAGCTCACAAAGTGCAAACATCCAGCCATTTCTCCCACACCAGAGCTCTAAGGCCTAAGAGCTCCTGCTGTTTCTGACCTTCCCTTGCCAGTGCTTTCACAGCCAAACATACACTAAGAATCTCCCCTTCTCTTGCCTCCCACCACTCCCAAGACACATTCGCAAGCTCACTCTCACTCTCGGCACAGACCAGCTCACAAAGTTAAAACATACAGCCATGTTTCCCTCTTAATATTTCTAAGGGCTTAATGCTCTTGCTGGTCCTCACCTTCCCTTGCCAGCACTTTCACACCCAGACAGACACTGCGGATGTACTTTTGCCTTGCCTCCCAGCACTCTCAATACACATTCGCAAGCTCACTCTCACTCTTCGCACAGAGCAGCTCACAAAGTGCAAACATCCAGCCATTTCTCCCACACCAGAGCTCTAAGGGCTTAGAGCTCCTGTTGTTTCTGACCTTCCCTTGCCAGTGCTTTCACAGCCAAACATACACTAAGAATCTCCCCTTGCCTTGCCTCCCACCACTCACAAGACACATTCTCAAGCTCACTCTCACTCTCGGCACAGACCAGCTCACAAAGTTAAAACATACAGCCATTTCTCCCACACCAGAGCTCTAAGGCCTAAGAGCTGGTGCTGTATTCAACTGCCCTTCCCACCGCACTCACAGACAGACACCCCCCTGGCATCTCCCCTTGCCTTGCCTCCCACCACTCCCAAGACACATTCTCAAGCTCACTCTCACTCGCGGCACAGACCAGCTCCCAAAGTATAAAACATCCAGCCATTTCTCCCACACCAGAGCTCTAAGGGCTTAGAGCTCTTGCTGTTTCTGACCTTCCCTTGCCAGTGCTTTCACAGCCAAACATACACTAAGAATCTCCCCTTGCCTTGCCTCCCACCACTCCCAAGACACATTCGCAAGTTCACTCTCACTCTCGGCACAGACCAGCTCACAAAGTTAAAACATACAGCCATGTTTCCCTCTTAATATTTCTAAGGGCTTAATGCTCTTGCTGGTCCTCACCTTCCCTTGCCAGCACTTTCACACCCAGACAGACACTGCGGATGTACTTTTGCCTTGCCTCCCAGCACTCACAATACACATTCGCAAGCTCACTCTCACTCTTCGCACAGACCAGCTCACAAAGTGCAAACATCCAGCCATTTCTCCCACACCAGAGCTCTAACGGCTTAGAGCTCCTGCTGTTTCTGACCTTCCCTTGCCAGTGCTTTCACAGCCAAACATACACTAAGAATCTCCCCTTGCCTTGCCTCCCACCACTCCCAAGACACATTCTCAAGCTCCCTCTCACTCTCGGCACAGACCAGCTCACAAAGTTAAAACATCCAGCCATTTCTCCCACACCAGAGCTCTAAGGGCTTAGAGCTCTTGCTGTTTCTGACTTTCCCTTGCCAGTGCTTTCACAGCCAAACATATACTAATAATCTCCCCTTGCCTTGCCTCCCACCACTCCCAAGACACATTCGCAAGCTCCCTCACACTCTCGGCACAGAGCAGCTCACAAAGTTAAAACATCCAGCCATTTCTCCCACACCAGACCTCTAAGGCCTAAGAGCTGGTGCTGTTTCTGACCTTCCCTTGCCAGTGCTTTCACAGCCAAACATACACTAAGAATCTCCCCTTGCCTTGCCTCCCACCACTCCCAAGACACATTCGCAAGCTCACTCTCACTCTCGGCACAGACCAGCTCACAAAGTTAAAACATACAGCCATGTTTCCCTCTTAAAATTTCTAAGGGCTTAATGCTCTTGCTGGTCCTCACCTTCCCTTGCCAGCACTTTCACACCCAGACAGACACTGCGGATGTACTTTTGCCTTGCCTCCCAGCACTCTCAATACACATTCGCAAGCTCACTCTCACTCTTCGCACAGACCAGCTCACAAAGTGCAAACATCCAGCCATTTCTCCCACACCAGAGCTCTAAGGCCTAAGAGCTGGTGCTGTATTCAACTGCCCTTCCCACCGCACTCACAGCCAGACACCCCCCTGGCATCTCCCCTTGCCTTGCCTCCCACCACTCCCAAGACACATTCTCAAGCTCACTCTCACTCTCGGCACACACCAGCTCACAAAGTTAAAACATAGAGCCATTTCTCCCACACCAGAGCTCTAAGGGCTTAGAGCTCTTGCTGTTTCTGACCTTCCCTTGCCAGTGCTTTCACAGCCAAACATACACTAAGAATCTCCCCTTGCCTTGCCTCCCACCACTCCCAAGACACATTCGCAAGCTCACTCTCACTCTTCGCACAGACCAGCTCACAAAGTGCAAACATACAGCCATTTCTCCCACACCAGAGCTCTAAGGGCTTAGAGCTGGTGCTGTTTCTGACCTTCCCTTGCCAGTGCTTTCACAGCCAAACATACACTAAGAATCTCCCCTTGCCTTGCCTCCCACCACTCCCAAGACACATTCGCAAGCTCCCTCTCACTCTCGGCACAGACCAGCTCACAAAGTTAAAACATCCAGCCATTTCTCCCACACCAGAGCTCTAAGGGCTTAGAGCTCTTGCTGTTTCTGACCTTCCCTTGCCAGTGCTTTCACAGCCAAACATACACTAAGAATCTCCCCTTGCCTTGCCTACCACCACTCCCAAGACACATTCGCAAGTTCACTCTCACTCTCGGCACAGACCAGCTCACAAAGTTAAAACATACAGCCATGTTTCCCTCTTAATATTTCTAAGGGCTTAATGCTCTTGCTGGTCCTCACCTTCCCTTGCCAGCACTTTCACACCCAGACAGACACTGCGGATGTACTTTTGCCTTGCCTCCCAGCACTCTCAATACACATTCACAAGCTCACTATCACTCTTCGCACAGACCAGCTCACAAAGTGCAAACATCCAGCCATTTCTCCCACACCAGAGCTCTAAGGCCTAAGAGCTGGTGCTGTATTCAACTGCCCTTCCCACCGCACTCACAGCCAGACACCCCCCTGGCATCTCCCCTTGCCTTGCCTCCCACCACTCCCAAGACACATTCTCAAGCTCACTCTCACTCTCGGCACAGACCAGCTCACAAAGTTAAAACATACAGCCATTTCTCCCACACCAGACCTCTAAAGGCTTAGAGCGCTTGCTGTTTCTGACCTTCCCTTGCCAGTGCTTTCACAGCCAAACATACACTAAGAATCTCCCCTTGCCTTGCCTCCCACCACTCCCAAGACACATTCGCAAGTTCACTCTCACTCTCGGCACAGACCAGCTCACAAAGTTAAAACATACAGCCATGTTTCCCTCTTAATATTTCTAAGGGCTTAATGCTCTTGCTGGTCCTCACCTTCCCTTGCCAGCACTTTCACACCCAGACAGACACTGCGGATGTACTTTTGCCTTGCCTCCCAGCACTCTCAATACATATTCGCAAGCTCACTCTCACTCTTCGCACAGAGCAGCTCACAAAGTGCAAACATCCAGCCATTTCTCCCACACCAGAGCTCTAAGGGCTTAGAGCTCCTGTTGTTTCTGACCTTCCCTTGCCAGTGCTTTCACAGCCAAACATACACTAAGAATCTCCCCTTGCCTTGCCTCCCACCACTCCCAAGACACATTCGCAAGCTCCCTCTCACTCTCGGCACAGACCAGCTCACAAAGTTAAAACATACAGCCATGTTTCCCTCTTAATATTTCTAAGGGCTTAATGCTCTTGCTGGTCCTCACCTTCCCTTGCCAGCACTTTCACACCCAGGCAGACACTGCGGATGTACTTTGGCCTTGCCTCCCAGCACTCTCAATACACATTCGCAAGCTCACTCTCACTCTTCGCACAGACCAGCTCACAAAGTGCAAACATCCAGCCATTTCTCCCACACCAGAGCTCTAAGGCCTAAGAGCTGGTGCTGTATTCAACTGCCCTTCCCACCGCACTCACAGCCAGACACCCCCCTGGCATCTCCCCTTGCCTTGCCTCCCACCACTCCCAAGACACATTCGCAAGCTCACTCTCACTCTCGGCACAGACCAGCTCACAAAGTTAAAACATACAGCCATTTCTCCCACACCAGACCTCTAAAGGCTTAGAGCGCTTGCTGTTTTTGACCTTCCCTTGCCAGTGCTTTCACAGCCAAACATACACTAAGAATCTCCCCTTGCCTTGCCTCCCACCACTCCCAAGACACATTCGCAAGCTCACTCTCACTCTCGGCACAGACCAGCTCACAAAGTTAAAACATACAGCCATGTTTCCCTCTTAATATTTCTAAGGGCTTAATGCTCTTGCTGGTCCTCACCTTCCCTTGCCAGCACTTTCACACCCAGACAGACACTGCGGATGTACTTTTGCCTTGCCTCCCAGCACTCTCAATACACATTCGCAAGCTCACTCTCACTCTTCGCACAGACCAGCTCACAAAGTGCAAACATCCAGCCATTTCTCCCACACCAGAGCTCTAAGGGATTAGAGCTCCTGCTGTTTCTGACCTTCCCTTGCCAGTGCTTTCACAGCCAAACATACACTAAGAATCTCCCCTTGCCTTGCCTCCCACCACTCCCAAGACACATTCGCAAGCTCACTCTCACTCTCGGCACAGACCAGCTCACAAAGTTAAAACATACAGCCATTTCTCCCACACCAGAGCTCTAAGGGCTTAGAGCTCTTGCTGTTTCTGACTTTCCCTTGCCAGTGCTTTCACAGCCAAACATACACTAAGAATCTCCCCTTGCCTTGCCTCCCACCACTCCCAAGACACATTCGCAAGCTCCCTCACACTCTCGGCACAGACCAGCTCACAAAGTGCAAACATCCAGCCATTTCTCCCACACCAGAGCTCTAAGGCCTAAGAGCTGGTGCTGTTTCTGACCTTCCCTTGCCAGTGCTTTCACAGCCAAACATACACTAAGAATCTCCCCTTGCCTTGCCTCCCACCACTCCCAAGACACATTCGCAAGTTCACTCTCACTCTCGGCACAGACCAGCTCACAAAGTTAAAACATACAGCCATGTTTCCCTCTTAATATTTCTAAGGGCTTAATGCTCTTGCTGGTCCTCACCTTCCCTTGCCAGCACTTTCACACCCAGACAGACACTGCGGATGTACTTTTGCCTTGCCTCCCAGCACTCTCAATACACATTCACAAGCTCACTCTCACTCTTCGCACAGACCAGCTCACAAAGTGCAAACATCCAGCCATTTCTCCCACACCAGAGCTCTAAGGCCTAAGAGCTGGTGCTGTATTCAACTGCCCTTCCCACCGCACTCACAGCCAGACACCCCCCTGGCATCTCCCCTTGCCTTGCCTCCCACCACTCCCAAGACACATTCTCAAGCTCACTCTCACTCTCGGCACAGACCAGCTCACAAAGTTAAAACATACAGCCATTTCTCCCACACCAGACCTCTAAAGGCTTAGAGCGCTTGCTGTTTCTGACCTTCCCTTGCCAGTGCTTTCACAGCCAAACATACACTAAGAATCTCCCCTTGCCTTGCCTCCCACCACTCCCAAGACACATTCGCAAGTTCACTCTCACTCTCGGCACAGACCAGCTCACAAAGTTAAAACATACAGCCATGTTTCCCTCTTAATATTTCTAAGGGCTTAATGCTCTTGCTGGTCCTCACCTTCCCTTGCCAGCACTTTCACACCCAGACAGACACTGCGGATGTACTTTTGCCTTGCCTCCCAGCACTCTCAATACACATTCGCAAGCTCACTCTCACTCTTCGCACAGAGCAGCTCACAAAGTGCAAACATCCAGCCATTTCTCCCACACCAGAGCTCTAAGGGCTTAGAGCTCCTGTTGTTTCTGACCTTCCCTTGCCAGTGCTTTCACAGCCAAACATACACTAAGAATCTCCCCTTGCCTTGCCTCCCACCACTCACAAGACACATTCTCAAGCTCACTCTCACTCTCGGCACAGACCAGCTCACAAAGTTAAAACATACAGCCATTTCTCCCACACCAGAGCTCTAAGGCCTAAGAGCTGGTGCTGTATTCAACTGCCCTTCCCACCGCACTCACAGACAGACACCCCCCTGGCATCTCCCCTTGCCTTGCCTCCCACCACTCCCAAGACACATTCTCAAGCTCACTCTCACTCGCGGCACAGACCAGCTCCCAAAGTATAAAACATCCAGCCATTTCTCCCACACCAGAGCTCTAAGGGCTTAGAGCTCTTGCTGTTTCTGACCTTCCCTTGCCAGTGCTTTCACAGCCAAACATACACTAAGAATCTCCCCTTGCCTTGCCTCCCACCACTCCCAAGACACATTCGCAAGTTCACTCTCACTCTCGGCACAGACCAGCTCACAAAGTTAAAACATACAGCCATGTTTCCCTCTTAATATTTCTAAAGGCTTAATGCTCTTGCTGGTCCTCACCTTCCCTTGCCAGCACTTTCACACCCAGACAGACACTGCGGATGTACTTTTGCCTTGCCTCCCAGCACTCACAATACACATTCGCAAGCTCACTCTCACTCTTCGCACAGACCAGCTCACAAAGTGCAAACATCCAGCCATTTCTCCCACACCAGAGCTCTAAGGGCTTAGAGCTCCTGCTGTTTCTGACCTTCCCTTGCCAGTGCTTTCACAGCCAAACATACACTAAGAATCTCCCCTTGCCTTGCCTCCCACCACTCCCAAGACACATTCTCAAGCTCCCTCTCACTCTCGGCACAGACCAGCTCACAAAGTTAAAATATCCAGCCATTTCTCCCACACCAGAGCTCTAAGGGCTTAGAGCTCTTGCTGTTTCTGACTTTCCCTTGCCAGTGCTTTCACAGCCAAACATATACTAATAATCTCCCCTTGCCTTGCCTCCCACCACTCCCAAGACACATTCGCAAGCTCCCTCACACTCTCGGCACAGAGCAGCTCACAAAGTTAAAACATCCAGCCATTTCTCCCACACCAGAGCTCTAAGGCCTAAGAGCTGGTGCTGTTTCTGACCTTCCCTTGCCAGTGCTTTCACAGCCAAACATACACTAAGAATCTCCCCTTGCCTTGCCTCCCACCACTCCCAAGACACATTCGCAAGCTCACTCTCACTCTCGGCACAGACCAGCTCACAAAGTTAAAACATACAGCCATGTTTCCCTCTTAATATTTCTAAGGGCTTAATGCTCTTGCTGGTCCTCACCTTCCCTTGCCAGCACTTTCACACCCAGACAGACACTGCGGATGTACTTTTGCCTTGCCTCCCAGCACTCTCAATACACATTCGCAAGCTCACTCTCACTCTTCGCACAGACCAGCTCACAAAGTGCAAACATCCAGCCATTTCTCCCACACCAGAGCTCTAAGGCCTAAGAGCTGGTGCTGTATTCAACTGCCCTTCCCACCGCACTCACAGCCAGACACCCCCCTGGCATCTCCCCTTGCCTTGCCTCCCACCACTCCCAAGACACATTCTCAAGCTCACTCTCACTCTCGGCACAGACCAGCTCACAAAGTTAAAACATAGAGCCATTTCTCCCACACCAGAGCTCTAAGGGCTTAGAGCTCCTGCTGTTTCTGACCTTCCCTTGCCAGTGCTTTCACAGCCAAACATACACTAAGAATCTCCCCTTGCCTTGCCTCCCACCACTCCCAAGACACATTCGCAAGCTCACTCTCACTCTTCGCACAGACCAGCTCACAAAGTGCAAACATCCAGCCATTTCTCCCACACCAGAGCTCTAAGGGCTTAGAGCTGGTGCTGTTTCTGACCTTCCCTTGCCAGTGCTTTCACAGCCAAACATACACTAAGAATCTCCCCTTGCCTTGCCTCCCACCACTCCCAAGACACATTCGCAAGCTCCCTCTCACTCTCGGCACAGACCAGCTCACAAAGTTAAAACATCCAGCCATTTCTCCCACACCAGAGCTCTAAGGGCTTAGAGCTCTTGCTGTTTCTGACCTTCCCTTGCCAGTGCTTTCACAGCCAAACATACACTAAGAATCTCCCCTTGCCTTGCCTCCCACCACTCCCAAGACACATTCGCAAGTTCACTCTCACTCTCGGCACAGACCAGCTCACAAAGTTAAAACATACAGCCATGTTTCCCTCTTAATATTTCTAAGGGCTTAATGCTCTTGCTGGTCCTCACCTTCCCTTGCCAGCACTTTCACACCCAGACAGACACTGCGGATGTACTTTTGCCTTGCCTCCCAGCACTCTCAATACACATTCACAAGCTCACTATCACTCTTCGCACAGACCAGCTCACAAAGTGCAAACATCCAGCCATTTCTCCCACACCAGAGCTCTAAGGCCTAAGAGCTCCTGCTGTTTCTGACCTTCCCTTGCCAGTGCTTTCACAGCCAAACATACACTAAGAATCTCCCCTTGCCTTGCCTCCCACCACTCCCAAGACACATTCTCAAGCTCCCTCTCACTCTCGGCACAGACCAGCTCACAAAGTTAAAACATCCAGCCATTTCTCCCACACCAGAGCTCTAAGGACTAAGAGCTGGTGCTGTATTCAACTGCCCTTCCCACCGCACTCACAGACAGACACCCCCCTGGCATCTCCCCTTGCCTTGCCTCCCACCACTCCCAAGACACATTCGCAAGCTCCCTCTCACTCTCGGCACAGACCAGCTCACAAAGTTAAAACATACAGCCATGTTTCCCTCTTAATATTTCTAAGGGCTTAATGCTCTTGCTGGTCCTCACCTTCCCTTGCCAGCACTTTCACACCCACACAGACACTGCGGATGTACTTTTGCCTTGCCTCCCAGCACTCTCAATACACATTCGCAAGCTCACTCTCACTCTTCGCACAGACCAGCTCACAAAGTGCAAACATCCAGCCATTTCTCCCACACCAGAGCTCTAAGGGATTAGAGCTCCTGCTGTTTCTGACCTTCCCTTGCCAGTGCTTTCACAGCCAAACATACACTAAGAATCTCCCCTTGCCTTGCCTCCCACCACTCCCAAGACACATTCGCAAGCTCACTCTCACTCTCGGCACAGACCAGCTCACAAAGTTAAAACATACAGCCATTTCTCCCACACCAGAGCTCTAAGGGCTTAGAGCTCTTGCTGTTTCTGACTTTCCCTTGCCAGTGCTTTCACAGCCAAACATACACTAAGAATCTCCCCTTGCCTTGCCTCCCACCACTCCCAAGACACATTCGCAAGCTCCCTCACACTCTCGGCACAGACCAGCTCACAAAGTTAAAACATCCAGCCATTTCTCCCACACCAGAGCTCTAAGGCCTAAGAGCTGGTGCTGTTTCTGACCTTCCCTTGCCAGTGCTTTCACAGCCAAACATACACTAAGAATCTCCCCTTGCCTTGCCTCCCACCACTCCCAAGACACATTCGCAAGCTCACTCTCACTCTCGGCACAGACCAGCTCACAAAGTTAAAACATACAGCCATGTTTCCCTCTTAATATTTCTAAGGGCTTAATGCTCTTGCTGGTCCTCACCTTCCCTTGCCAGCACTTTCACACCCAGACAGACACTGCGGATGTACTTTTGCCTTGCCTCCCAGCACTCTCAATACACATTCACAAGCTCACTATCACTCTTCGCACAGACCAGCTCACAAAGTGCAAACATCCAGCCATTTCTCCCACACCAGAGCTCTAAGGCCTAAGAGCTGGTGCTGTATTCAACTGCCCTTCCCACCGCACTCACAGCCAGACACCCCCCTGGCATCTCCCCTTGCCTTGCCTCCCACCACTCCCAAGACACATTCTCAAGCTCACTCTCACTCTCGGCACAGACCAGCTCACAAAGTTAAAACATACAGCCATTTCTCCAACACCAGACATCTAAAGGCTTAGAGCGCTTGCTGTTTCTGACCTTCCCTTGCCAGTGCTTTCACAGCCAAACATACACTAAGAATCTCCCCTTGCCTTGCCTCCCACCACTCCCAAGACACATTCTCAAGCTCACTCTCACTCTTCGCACAGACCAGCTCACAAAGTGCAAACATCCAGCCATTTCTCCCACACCAGAGCTCTAAGGGCTTAGAGCTCCTGCTGTTTCTGACCTTCCCTTGCCAGTGCTTTCACAGCCAAACATACACTAAGAATCTCCCCTTGCCTTGCCTCCCACCACTCCCAAGACACATTCGCAAGCTCCCTCTCACTCTCGGCACAGACCAGCTCACAAAGTTAAAACATACAGCCATGTTTCCCTCTTAATATTTCTAAGGGCTTAATGCTCTTGCTGGTCCTCACCTTCCCTTGCCAGCACTTTCACACCCAGACAGACACTGCGGATGTACTTTTGCCTTGCCTCCCAGCACTCTCAATACACATTCGCAAGCTCACTCTCACTCTTCGCACAGACCAGCTCACAAAGTGCAAACATCCAGCCATTTCTCCCACACCAGAGCTCTAAGGCCTAAGAGCTGGTGCTGTATTCAACTGCCCTTCCCACCGCACTCACAGCCAGACACCCCACTGGCATCTCCCCTTGCCTTGCCTCCCACCACTCCCAAGACACATTCTCAAGCTCCCTCTCACTCTCGGCACAGACCACCTCACAAAGTTAAAACATAGAGCCATTTCTCCCACACCAGAGCTCTAAGGGCTTAGAGCTCCTGCTGTTTCTGACCTTCCCTTGCCAGTGCTTTCACAGCCAAACATACACTAAGAATCTCCCCTTGCCTTGCCTCCCACCACTCCCAAGACACATTCGCAAGCTCACTCTCACTCTTCGCACAGACCAGCTCACAAAGTGCAAACATCCAGCCATTTCTCCCACACCAGAGCTCTAAGGGCTTAGAGCGCTTGCTGTTTCTGACCTTCCCTTGCCAGTGCTTTCACAGCCAAACATACACTAAGAATCTCCCCTTGCCTTGCCTCCCACCACTCCCAAGACACATTCGCAAGTTCACTCTCACTCTCGGCACAGACCAGCTCACAAAGTTAAAACATACAGCCATGTTTCCCTCTTAATATTTCTAAGGGCTTAATGCTCTTGCTGGTCCTCACCTTCCCTTGCCAGCACTTTCACACCCAGACAGACACTGCGGATGTACTTTTGCCTTGCCTCCCAGCACTCTCAATACACATTCGCAAGCTCACTATCACTCTTCGCACAGACCAGCTCACAAAGTGCAAACATCCAGCCATTTCTCCCACACCAGAGCTCTAAGGCCTAAGAGCTCCTGCTGTTTCTGACCTTCCCTTGCCAGTGCTTTCACAGCCAAACATACACTAAGAATCTCCCCTTCTCTTGCCTCCCACCACTCCCAAGACACATTCGCAAGCTCACTCTCACTCTCGGCACAGACCAGCTCACAAAGTTAAAACATACAGCCATGTTTCCCTCTTAATATTTCTAAGGGCTTAATGCTCTTGCTGGTCCTCACCTTCCCTTGCCAGCACTTTCACACCCAGACAGACACTGCGGATGTACTTTTGCCTTGCCTCCCAGCACTCTCAATACACATTCGCAAGCTCACTCTCACTCTTCGCACAGAGCAGCTCACAAAGTGCAAACATCCAGCCATTTCTCCCACACCAGAGCTCTAAGGGCTTAGAGCTCCTGTTGTTTCTGACCTTCCCTTGCCAGTGCTTTCACAGCCAAACATACACTAAGAATCTCCCCTTGCCTTGCCTCCCACCACTCACAAGACACATTCTCAAGCTCACTCTCACTCTCGGCACAGACCAGCTCACAAAGTTAAAACATACAGCCATTTCTCCCACACCAGAGCTCTAAGGCCTAAGAGCTGGTGCTGTATTCAACTGCCCTTCCCACCGCACTCACAGACAGACACCCCCCTGGCATCTCCCCTTGCCTTGCCTCCCACCACTCCCAAGACACATTCTCAAGCTCACTCTCACTCGCGGCACAGACCAGCTCCCAAAGTATAAAACATCCAGCCATTTCTCCCACACCAGAGCTCTAAGGGCTTAGAGCTCTTGCTGTTTCTGACCTTCCCTTGCCAGTGCTTTCACAGCCAAACATACACTAAGAATCTCCCCTTGCCTTGCCTCCCACCACTCCCAAGACACATTCGCAAGTTCACTCTCACTCTCGGCACAGACCAGCTCACAAAGTTAAAACATACAGCCATGTTTCCCTCTTAATATTTCTAAGGGCTTAATGCTCTTGCTGGTCCTCACCTTCCCTTGCCAGCACTTTCACACCCAGACAGACACTGCGGATGTACTTTTGCCTTGCCTCCCAGCACTCACAATACACATTCGCAAGCTCACTCTCACTCTTCGCACAGACCAGCTCACAAAGTGCAAACATCCAGCCATTTCTCCCACACCAGAGCTCTAACGGCTTAGAGCTCCTGCTGTTTCTGACCTTCCCTTGCCAGTGCTTTCACAGCCAAACATACACTAAGAATCTCCCCTTGCCTTGCCTCCCACCACTCCCAAGACACATTCTCAAGCTCCCTCTCACTCTCGGCACAGACCAGCTCACAAAGTTAAAATATCCAGCCATTTCTCCCACACCAGAGCTCTAAGGGCTTAGAGCTCTTGCTGTTTCTGACTTTCCCTTGCCAGTGCTTTCACAGCCAAACATATACTAATAATCTCCCCTTGCCTTGCCTCCCACCACTCCCAAGACACATTCGCAAGCTCCCTCACACTCTCGGCACAGAGCAGCTCACAAAGTTAAAACATCCAGCCATTTCTCCCACACCAGAGCTCTAAGGCCTAAGAGCTGGTGCTGTTTCTGACCTTCCCTTGCCAGTGCTTTCACAGCCAAACATACACTAAGAATCTCCCCTTGCCTTGCCTCCCACCACTCCCAAGACACATTCGCAAGCTCACTCTCACTCTCGGCACAGACCAGCTCACAAAGTTAAAACATACAGCCATGTTTCCCTCTTAATATTTCTAAGGGCTTAATGCTCTTGCTGGTCCTCACCTTCCCTTGCCAGCACTTTCACACCCAGACAGACACTGCGGATGTACTTTTGCCTTGCCTCCCAGCACTCTCAATACACATTCGCAAGCTCACTCTCACTCTTCGCACAGACCAGCTCACAAAGTGCAAACATCCAGCCATTTCTCCCACACCAGAGCTCTAAGGCCTAAGAGCTGGTGCTGTATTCAACTGCCCTTCCCACCGCACTCACAGCCAGACACCCCCCTGGCATCTCCCCTTGCCTTGCCTCCCACCACTCCCAAGACACATTCTCAAGCTCACTCTCACTCTCGGCACAGACCAGCTCACAAAGTTAAAACATAGAGCCATTTCTCCCACACCAGAGCTCTAAGGGCTTAGAGCTCCTGCTGTTTCTGACCTTCCCTTGCCAGTGCTTTCACAGCCAAACATACACTAAGAATCTCCCCTTGCCTTGCCTCCCACCACTCCCAAGACACATTCGCAAGCTCACTCTCACTCTTCGCACAGACCAGCTCACAAAGTGCAAACATCCAGCCATTTCTCCCACACCAGAGCTCTAAGGGCTTAGAGCTGGTGCTGTTTCTGACCTTCCCTTGCCAGTGCTTTCACAGCCAAACATACACTAAGAATCTCCCCTTGCCTTGCCTCCCACCACTCCCAAGACACATTCGCAAGCTCCCTCTCACTCTCGGCACAGACCAGCTCACAAAGTTAAAACATCCAGCCATTTCTCCCACACCAGAGCTCTAAGGGCTTAGAGCTCTTGCTGTTTCTGACCTTCCCTTGCCAGTGCTTTCACAGCCAAACATACACTAAGAATCTCCCCTTGCCTTGCCTCCCACCACTCCCAAGACACATTCGCAAGTTCACTCTCACTCTCGGCACAGACCAGCTCACAAAGTTAAAACATACAGCCATGTTTCCCTCTTAATATTTCTAAGGGCTTAATGCTCTTGCTGGTCCTCACCTTCCCTTGCCAGCACTTTCACACCCAGACAGACACTGCGGATGTACTTTTGCCTTGCCTCCCAGCACTCTCAATACACATTCACAAGCTCACTATCACTCTTCGCACAGACCAGCTCACAAAGTGCAAACATCCAGCCATTTCTCCCACACCAGAGCTCTAAGGCCTAAGAGCTCCTGCTGTTTCTGACCTTCCCTTGCCAGTGCTTTCACAGCCAAACATACACTAAGAATCTCCCCTTGCCTTGCCTCCCACCACTCCCAAGACACATTCTCAAGCTCCCTCTCACTCTCGGCACAGACCAGCTCACAAAGTTAAAACATCCAGCCATTTCTCCCACACCAGAGCTCTAAGGACTAAGAGCTGGTGCTGTATTCAACTGCCCTTCCCACCGCACTCACAGACAGACACCCCCCTGGCATCTCCCCTTGCCTTGCCTCCCACCACTCCCAAGACACATTCGCAAGCTCCCTCTCACTCTCGGCACAGACCAGCTCACAAAGTTAAAACATACAGCCATGTTTCCCTCTTAATATTTCTAAGGGCTTAATGCTCTTGCTGGTCCTCACCTTCCCTTGCCAGCACTTTCACACCCAGACAGACACTGCGGATGTACTTTTGCCTTGCCTCCCAGCACTCACAATACACATTCGCAAGCTCACTCTCACTCTTCGCACAGACCAGCTCACAAAGTGCAAACATCCAGCCATTTCTCCCACACCAGAGCTCTAAGGGATTAGAGCTCCTGCTGTTTCTGACCTTCCCTTGCCAGTGCTTTCACAGCCAAACATACACTAAGAATCTCCCCTTGCCTTGCCTCCCACCACTCCCAAGACACATTCGCAAGCTCACTCTCACTCTCGGCACAGACCAGCTCACAAAGTTAAAACATACAGCCATTTCTCCCACACCAGAGCTCTAAGGGCTTAGAGCTCTTGCTGTTTCTGACTTTCCCTTGCCAGTGCTTTCACAGCCAAACATACACTAAGAATCTCCCCTTGCCTTGCCTCCCACCACTCCCAAGACACATTCGCAAGCTCCCTCACACTCTCGGCACAGACCAGCTCACAAAGTTAAAACATCCAGCCATTTCTCCCACACCAGAGCTCTAAGGCCTAAGAGCTGGTGCTGTTTCTGACCTTCCCTTGCCAGTGCTTTCACAGCCAAACATACACTAAGAATCTCCCCTTGCCTTGCCTCCCACCACTCCCAAGACACATTCGCAAGCTCACTCTCACTCTCGGCACAGACCAGCTCACAAAGTTAAAACATACAGCCATGTTTCCCTCTTAATATTTCTAAGGGCTTAATGCTCTTGCTGGTCCTCACCTTCCCTTGCCAGCACTTTCACACCCAGACAGACACTGCGGATGTACTTTTGCCTTGCCTCCCAGCACTCTCAATACACATTCACAAGCTCACTATCACTCTTCGCACAGACCAGCTCACAAAGTGCAAACATCCAGCCATTTCTCCCACACCAGAGCTCTAAGGCCTAAGAGCTGGTGCTGTATTCAACTGCCCTTCCCACCGCACTCACAGCCAGACACCCCCCTGGCATCTCCCCTTGCCTTGCCTCCCACCACTCCCAAGACACATTCTCAAGCTCACTCTCACTCTCGGCACAGACCAGCTCACAAAGTTAAAACATACAGCCATTTCTCCAACACCAGACATCTAAAGGCTTAGAGCGCTTGCTGTTTCTGACCTTCCCTTGCCAGTGCTTTCACAGCCAAACATACACTAAGAATCTCCCCTTGCCTTGCCTCCCACCACTCCCAAGACACATTCTCAAGCTCACTCTCACTCTTCGCACAGACCAGCTCACAAAGTGCAAACATCCAGCCATTTCTCCCACACCAGAGCTCTAAGGGCTTAGAGCTCCTGCTGTTTCTGACCTTCCCTTGCCAGTGCTTTCACAGCCAAACATACACTAAGAATCTCCCCTTGCCTTGCCTCCCACCACTCCCAAGACACATTCGCAAGCTCCCTCTCACTCTCGGCACAGACCAGCTCACAAAGTTAAAACATACAGCCATGTTTCCCTCTTAATATTTCTAAGGGCTTAATGCTCTTGCTGGTCCTCACCTTCCCTTGCCAGCACTTTCACACCCAGACAGACACTGCGGATGTACTTTTGCCTTGCCTCCCAGCACTCTCAATACACATTCGCAAGCTCACTCTCACTCTTCGCACAGACCAGCTCACAAAGTGCAAACATCCAGCCATTTCTCCCACACCAGAGCTCTAAGGCCTAAGAGCTGGTGCTGTATTCAACTGCCCTTCCCACCGCACTCACAGCCAGACACCCCACTGGCATCTCCCCTTGCCTTGCCTCCCACCACTCCCAAGACACATTCTCAAGCTCACTCTCACTCTCGGCACAGACCACCTCACAAAGTTAAAACATAGAGCCATTTCTCCCACACCAGAGCTCTAAGGGCTTAGAGCTCCTGCTGTTTCTGACCTTCCCTTGCCAGTGCTTTCACAGCCAAACATACACTAAGAATCTCCCCTTGCCTTGCCTCCCACCACTCCCAAGACACATTCGCAAGCTCACTCTCACTCTTCGCACAGACCAGCTCACAAAGTGCAAACATCCAGCCATTTCTCCCACACCAGAGCTCTAAAGGCTTAGAGCGCTTGCTGTTTCTGACCTTCCCTTGCCAGTGCTTTCACAGCCAAACATACACTAAGAATCTCCCCTTGCCTTGCCTCCCACCACTCCCAAGACACATTCGCAAGTTCACTCTCACTCTCGGCACAGACCAGCTCACAAAGTTAAAACATACAGCCATGTTTCCCTCTTAATATTTCTAAGGGCTTAATGCTCTTGCTGGTCCTCACCTTCCCTTGCCAGCACTTTCACACCCAGACAGACACTGCGGATGTACTTTTGCCTTGCCTCCCAGCACTCTCAATACACATTCACAAGCTCACTATCACTCTTCGCACAGACCAGCTCACAAAGTGCAAACATCCAGCCATTTCTCCCACACCAGAGCTCTAAGGCCTAAGAGCTCCTGCTGTTTCTGACCTTCCCTTGCCAGTGCTTTCACAGCCAAACATACACTAAGAATCTCCCCTTCTCTTGCCTCCCACCACTCCCAAGACACATTCGCAAGCTCACTCTCACTCTCGGCACAGACCAGCTCACAAAGTTAAAACATACAGCCATGTTTCCCTCTTAATATTTCTAAGGGCTTAATGCTCTTGCTGGTCCTCACCTTCCCTTGCCAGCACTTTCACACCCAGACAGACACTGCGGATGTACTTTTGCCTTGCCTCCCAGCACTCTCAATACACATTCGCAAGCTCACTCTCACTCTTCGCACAGAGCAGCTCACAAAGTGCAAACATCCAGCCATTTCTCCCACACCAGAGCTCTAAGGGCTTAGAGCTCCTGTTGTTTCTGACCTTCCCTTGCCAGTGCTTTCACAGCCAAACATACACTAAGAATCTCCCCTTGCCTTGCCTCCCACCACTCACAAGACACATTCTCAAGCTCACTCTCACTCTCGGCACAGACCAGCTCACAAAGTTAAAACATACAGCCATTTCTCCCACACCAGAGCTCTAAGGCCTAAGAGCTGGTGCTGTATTCAACTGCCCTTCCCACCGCACTCACAGACAGACACCCCCCTGGCATCTCCCCTTGCCTTGCCTCCCACCACTCCCAAGACACATTCTCAAGCTCACTCTCACTCGCGGCACAGACCAGCTCCCAAAGTATAAAACATCCAGCCATTTCTCCCACACCAGAGCTCTAAGGGCTTAGAGCTCTTGCTGTTTCTGACCTTCCCTTGCCAGTGCTTTCACAGCCAAACATACACTAAGAATCTCCCCTTGCCTTGCCTCCCACCACTCCCAAGACACATTCGCAAGTTCACTCTCACTCTCGGCACAGACCAGCTCACAAAGTTAAAACATACAGCCATGTTTCCCTCTTAATATTTCTAAGGGCTTAATGCTCTTGCTGGTCCTCACCTTCCCTTGCCAGCACTTTCACACCCAGACAGACACTGCGGATGTACTTTTGCCTTGCCTCCCAGCACTCACAATACACATTCGCAAGCTCACTCTCACTCTTCGCACAGACCAGCTCACAAAGTGCAAACATCCAGCCATTTCTCCCACACCAGAGCTCTAACGGCTTAGAGCTCCTGCTGTTTCTGACCTTCCCTTGCCAGTGCTTTCACAGCCAAACATACACTAAGAATCTCCCCTTGCCTTGCCTCCCACCACTCCCAAGACACATTCTCAAGCTCCCTCTCACTCTCGGCACAGACCAGCTCACAAAGTTAAAACATCCAGCCATTTCTCCCACACCAGAGCTCTAAGGGCTTAGAGCTCTTGCTGTTTCTGACTTTCCCTTGCCAGTGCTTTCACAGCCAAACATATACTAATAATCTCCCCTTGCCTTGCCTCCCACCACTCCCAAGACACATTCGCAAGCTCCCTCACACTCTCGGCACAGACCAGCTCACAAAGTTAAAACATCCAGCCATTTCTCCCACACCAGACCTCTAAGGCCTAAGAGCTGGTGCTGTTTCTGACCTTCCCTTGCCAGTGCTTTCACAGCCAAACATACACTAAGAATCTCCCCTTGCCTTGCCTCCCACCACTCCCAAGACACATTCGCAAGCTCACTCTCACTCTCGGCACAGACCAGCTCACAAAGTTAAAACATACAGCCATGTTTCCCTCTTAAAATTTCTAAGGGCTTAATGCTCTTGCTGGTCCTCACCTTCCCTTGCCAGCACTTTCACACCCAGACAGACACTGCGGATGTACTTTTGCCTTGCCTCCCAGCACTCTCAATACACATTCGCAAGCTCACTCTCACTCTTCGCACAGACCAGCTCACAAAGTGCAAACATCCAGCCATTTCTCCCACACCAGAGCTCTAAGGCCTAAGAGCTGGTGCTGTATTCAACTGCCCTTCCCACCGCACTCACAGCCAGACACCCCCCTGGCATCTCCCCTTGCCTTGCCTCCCACCACTCCCAAGACACATTCTCAAGCTCACTCTCACTCTCGGCACACACCAGCTCACAAAGTTAAAACATAGAGCCATTTCTCCCACACCAGAGCTCTAAGGGCTTAGAGCTCTTGCTGTTTCTGACCTTCCCTTGCCAGTGCTTTCACAGCCAAACATACACTAAGAATCTCCCCTTGCCTTGCCTCCCACCACTCCCAAGACACATTCGCAAGCTCACTCTCACTCTTCGCACAGACCAGCTCACAAAGTGCAAACATACAGCCATTTCTCCCACACCAGAGCTCTAAGGGCTTAGAGCTGGTGCTGTTTCTGACCTTCCCTTGCCAGTGCTTTCACAGCCAAACATACACTAAGAATCTCCCCTTGCCTTGCCTCCCACCACTCCCAAGACACATTCGCAAGCTCCCTCTCACTCTCGGCACAGACCAGCTCACAAAGTTAAAACATCCAGCCATTTCTCCCACACCAGAGCTCTAAGGGCTTAGAGCTCTTGCTGTTTCTGACCTTCCCTTGCCAGTGCTTTCACAGCCAAACATACACTAAGAATCTCCCCTTGCCTTGCCTACCACCACTCCCAAGACACATTCTCAAGCTCACTCTCACTCTCGGCACAGACCAGCTCACAAAGTTAAAACATACAGCCATGTTTCCCTCTTAATATTTCTAAGGGCTTAATGCTCTTGCTGGTCCTCACCTTCCCTTGCCAGCACTTTCACACCCAGACAGACACTGCGGATGTACTTTTGCCTTGCCTCCCAGCACTCTCAATACACATTCACAAGCTCACTATCACTCTTCGCACAGACCAGCTCACAAAGTGCAAACATCCAGCCATTTCTCCCACACCAGAGCTCTAAGGCCTAAGAGCTGGTGCTGTATTCAACTGCCCTTCCCACCGCACTCACAGCCAGACACCCCCCTGGCATCTCCCCTTGCCTTGCCTCCCACCACTCCCAAGACACATTCTCAAGCTCACTCTCACTCTCGGCACAGACCAGCTCACAAAGTTAAAACATACAGCCATTTCTCCCACACCAGACCTCTAAAGGCTTAGAGCGCTTGCTGTTTCTGACCTTCCCTTGCCAGTGCTTTCACAGCCAAACATACACTAAGAATCTCCCCTTGCCTTGCCTCCCACCACTCCCAAGACACATTCGCAAGTTCACTCTCACTCTCGGCACAGACCAGCTCACAAAGTTAAAACATACAGCCATGTTTCCCTCTTAATATTTCTAAGGGCTTAATGCTCTTGCTGGTCCTCACCTTCCCTTGCCAGCACTTTCACACCCAGACAGACACTGCGGATGTACTTTTGCCTTGCCTCCCAGCACTCTCAATACACATTCGCAAGCTCACTCTCACTCTTCGCACAGAGCAGCTCACAAAGTGCAAACATCCAGCCATTTCTCCCACACCAGAGCTCTAAGGGCTTAGAGCTCCTGCTGTTTCTGACCTTCCCTTGCCAGTGCTTTCACAGCCAAACATACACTAAGAATCTCCCCTTGCCTTGCCTCCCACCACTCACAAGACACATTCTCAAGCTCCCTCTCACTCTCGGCACAGACCAGCTCACAAAGTTAAAACATACAGCCATTTCTCCCACACCAGAGCTCTAAGGCCTAAGAGCTGGTGCTGTATTCAACTGCCCTTCCCACCGCACTCACAGACAGACACCCCCCTGGCATCTCCCCTTGCCTTGCCTCCCACCACTCCCAAGACACATTCTCAAGCTCACTCTCACTCGCGGCACAGACCAGCTCACAAAGTATAAAACATCCAGCCATTTCTCCCACACCAGAGCTCTAAGGGCTTAGAGCTCTTGCTGTTTCTGACCTTCCCTTGCCAGTGCTTTCACAGCCAAACATACACTAAGAATCTCCCCTTGCCTTGCCTCCCACCACTCCCAAGACACATTCGCAAGTTCACTCTCACTCTCGGCACAGACCAGCTCACAAAGTTAAAACATACAGCCATGTTTCCCTCTTAATATTTCTAAGGGCTTAATGCTCTTGCTGGTCCTCACCTTCCCTTGCCAGCACTTTCACACCCAGACAGACACTGCGGATGTACTTTTGCCTTGCCTCCCAGCACTCACAATACACATTCGCAAGCTCACTCTCACTCTTCGCACAGACCAGCTCACAAAGTGCAAACATCCAGCCATTTCTCCCACACCAGAGCTCTAACGGCTTAGAGCTCCTGCTGTTTCTGACCTTCCCTTGCCAGTGCTTTCACAGCCAAACATACACTAAGAATCTCCCCTTGCCTTGCCTCCCACCACTCCCAAGACACATTCTCAAGCTCCCTCTCACTCTCGGCACAGACCAGCTCACAAAGTTAAAACATCCAGCCATTTCTCCCACACCAGAGCTCTAAGGGCTTAGAGCTCTTGCTGTTTCTGACTTTCCCTTGCCAGTGCTTTCACAGCCAAACATATACTAATAATCTCCCCTTGCCTTGCCTCCCACCACTCCCAAGACACATTCGCAAGCTCCCTCACACTCTCGGCACAGAGCAGCTCACAAAGTTAAAACATCCAGCCATTTCTCCCACACCAGACCTCTAAGGCCTAAGAGCTGGTGCTGTTTCTGACCTTCCCTTGCCAGTGCTTTCACAGCCAAACATACACTAAGAATCTCCCCTTGCCTTGCCTCCCACCACTCCCAAGACACATTCGCAAGCTCACTCTCACTCTCGGCACAGACCAGCTCACAAAGTTAAAACATACAGCCATGTTTCCCTCTTAATATTTCTAAGGGCTTAATGCTCTTGCTGGTCCTCACCTTCCCTTGCCAGCACTTTCACACTCAGACAGACACTGCGGATGTACTTTTGCCTTGCCTCCCAGCACTCTCAATACACATTCGCAAGCTCACTCTCACTCTTCGCACAGACCAGCTCACAAAGTGCAAACATCCAGCCATTTCTCCCACACCAGAGCTCTAAGGCCTAAGAGCTGGTGCTGTATTCAACTGCCCTTCCCACCGCACTCACAGCCAGACACCCCCCTGGCATCTCCCCTTGCCTTGCCTCCCACCACTCCCAAGACACATTCTCAAGCTCACTCTCACTCTCGGCACACACCAGCTCACAAAGTTAAAACATCCAGCCATTTCTCCCACACCAGAGCTCTAAGGGCTTAGAGCTCTTGCTGTTTCTGACCTTCCCTTGCCAGTGCTTTCACAGCCAAACATACACTAAGAATCTCCCCTTGCCTTGCCTCCCACCACTCCCAAGACACATTCGCAAGCTCACTCTCACTCTTCGCACAGACCAGCTCACAAAGTGCAAACATACAGCCATTTCTCCCACACCAGAGCTCTAAGGGCTTAGAGCTGGTGCTGTTTCTGACCTTCCCTTGCCAGTGCTTTCACAGCCAAACATACACTAAGAATCTCCCCTTGCCTTGCCTCCCACCACTCCCAAGACACATTCGCAAGCTCCCTCTCACTCTCGGCACAGACCAGCTCACAAAGTTAAAACATCCAGCCATTTCTCCCACACCAGAGCTCTAAGGGCTTAGAGCTCTTGCTGTTTCTGACCTTCCCTTGCCAGTGCTTTCACAGCCAAACATACACTAAGAATCTCCCCTTGCCTTGCCTACCACCACTCCCAAGACACATTCGCAAGTTCACTCTCACTCTCGGCACAGACCAGCTCACAAAGTTAAAACATACAGCCATGTTTCCCTCTTAATATTTCTAAGGGCTTAATGCTCTTGCTGGTCCTCACCTTCCCTTGCCAGCACTTTCACACCCAGACAGACACTGCGGATGTACTTTTGCCTTGCCTCCCAGCACTCTCAATACACATTCACAAGCTCACTATCACTCTTCGCACAGACCAGCTCACAAAGTGCAAACATCCAGCCATTTCTCCCACACCAGAGCTCTAAGGCCTAAGAGCTGGTGCTGTATTCAACTGCCCTTCCCACCGCACTCACAGCCAGACACCCCCTGGCATCTCCCCTTGCCTTGCCTCCCACCACTCCCAAGACACATTCTCAAGCTCACTCTCACTCTCGGCACAGACCAGCTCACAAAGTTAAAACATACAGCCATTTCTCCCACACCAGACCTCTAAAGGCTTAGAGCGCTTGCTGTTTCTGACCTTCCCTTGCCAGTGCTTTCACAGCCAAACATACACTAAGAATCTCCCCTTGCCTTGCCTCCCACCACTCCCAAGACACATTCGCAAGTTCACTCTCACTCTCGGCACAGACCAGCTCACAAAGTTAAAACATACAGCCATGTTTCCCTCTTAATATTTCTAAGGGCTTAATGCTCTTGCTGGTCCTCACCTTCCCTTGCCAGCACTTTCACACCCAGACAGACACTGCGGATGTACTTTTGCCTTGCCTCCCAGCACTCTCAATACACATTCGCAAGCTCACTCTCACTCTTCGCACAGAGCAGCTCACAAAGTGCAAACATCCAGCCATTTCTCCCACACCAGAGCTCTAAGGGCTTAGAGCTCCTGTTGTTTCTGACCTTCCCTTGCCAGTGCTTTCACAGCCAAACATACACTAAGAATCTCCCCTTGCCTTGCCTCCCACCACTCACAAGACACATTCTCAAGCTCACTCTCACTCTCGGCACAGACCAGCTCACAAAGTTAAAACATACAGCCATTTCTCCCACACCAGAGCTCTAAGGCCTAAGAGCTGGTGCTGTATTCAACTGCCCTTCCCACCGCACTCACAGACAGACACCCCCTGGCATCTCCCCTTGCCTTGCCTCCCACCACTCCCAAGACACATTCTCAAGCTCACTCTCACTCGCGGCACAGACCAGCTCACAAAGTATAAAACATCCAGCCATTTCTCCCACACCAGAGCTCTAAGGGCTTAGAGCTCTTGCTGTTTCTGACCTTCCCTTGCCAGTGCTTTCACAGCCAAACATACACTAAGAATCTCCCCTTGCCTTGCCTCCCACCACTCCCAAGACACATTCGCAAGTTCACTCTCACTCTCGGCACAGACCAGCTCACAAAGTTAAAACATACAGCCATGTTTCCCTCTTAATATTTCTAAAGGCTTAATGCTCTTGCTGGTCCTCACCTTCCCTTGCCAGCACTTTCACACCCAGACAGACACTGCGGATGTACTTTTGCCTTGCCTCCCAGCACTCACAATACACATTCGCAAGCTCACTCTCACTCTTCGCACAGACCAGCTCACAAAGTGCAAACATCCAGCCATTTCTCCCACACCAGAGCTCTAAGGGCTTAGAGCTCCTGCTGTTTCTGACCTTCCCTTGCCAGTGCTTTCACAGCCAAACATACACTAAGAATCTCCCCTTGCCTTGCCTCCCACCACTCCCAAGACACATTCTCAAGCTCCCTCTCACTCTCGGCACAGACCAGCTCACAAAGTTAAAATATCCAGCCATTTCTCCCACACCAGAGCTCTAAGGGCTTAGAGCTCTTGCTGTTTCTGACTTTCCCTTGCCAGTGCTTTCACAGCCAAACATATACTAATAATCTCCCCTTGCCTTGCCTCCCACCACTCCCAAGACACATTGGCAAGCTCCCTCACACTCTCGGCACAGACCAGCTCACAAAGTTAAAACATCCAGCCATTTCTCCCACACCAGACCTCTAAGGCCTAAGAGCTGGTGCTGTTTCTGACCTTCCCTTGCCAGTGCTTTCACAGCCAAACATACACTAAGAATCTCCCCTTGCCTTGCCTCCCACCACTCCCAAGACACATTCGCAAGCTCACTCTCACTCTCGGCACAGACCAGCTCACAAAGTTAAAACATACAGCCATGTTTCCCTCTTAATATTTCTAAGGGCTTAATGCTCTTGCTGGTCCTCACCTTCCCTTGCCAGCACTTT
The DNA here is from genome assembly GCF_030463565.1 of Pelecanus crispus. Lineage (NCBI taxonomy): Eukaryota > Metazoa > Chordata > Aves > Pelecaniformes > Pelecanidae > Pelecanus > Pelecanus crispus. The sequence goes on from NC_134645.1 coordinate 15,750,720, forward strand.
CACACCCAGACAGACACTGCGGATGTACTTTTGCCTTGCCTCCCAGCACTCTCAATACACATTCGCAAGCTCACTCTCACTCTTCGCACAGACCAGCTCACAAAGTGCAAACATCCAGCCATTTCTCCCACACCAGAGCTCTAAGGCCTAAGAGCTGGTGCTGTATTCAACTGCCCTTCCCACCGCACTCACAGCCAGACACCCCCCTGGCATCTCCCCTTGCCTTGCCTCCCACCACTCCCAAGACACATTCTCAAGCTCACTCTCACTCTCGGCACAGACCAGCTCACAAAGTTAAAACATAGAGCCATTTCTCCCACACCAGAGCTCTAAGGGCTTAGAGCTCCTGCTGTTTCTGACCTTCCCTTGCCAGTGCTTTCACAGCCAAACATACACTAAGAATCTCCCCTTGCCTTGCCTCCCACCACTCCCAAGACACATTCGCAAGCTCACTCTCACTCTTCGCACAGACCAGCTCACAAAGTGCAAACATCCAGCCATTTCTCCCACACCAGAGCTCTAAGGGCTTAGAGCTGGTGCTGTTTCTGACCTTCCCTTGCCAGTGCTTTCACAGCCAAACATACACTAAGAATCTCCCCTTGCCTTGCCTCCCACCACTCCCAAGACACATTCGCAAGCTCCCTCTCACTCTCGGCACAGACCAGCTCACAAAGTTAAAACATCCAGCCATTTCTCCCACACCAGAGCTCTAAGGGCTTAGAGCTCTTGCTGTTTCTGACCTTCCCTTGCCAGTGCTTTCACAGCCAAACATACACTAAGAATCTCCCCTTGCCTTGCCTCCCACCACTCCCAAGACACATTCGCAAGTTCACTCTCACTCTCGGCACAGACCAGCTCACAAAGTTAAAACATACAGCCATGTTTCCCTCTTAATATTTCTAAGGGCTTAATGCTCTTGCTGGTCCTCACCTTCCCTTGCCAGCACTTTCACACCCAGACAGACACTGCGGATGTACTTTTGCCTTGCCTCCCAGCACTCTCAATACACATTCACAAGCTCACTCTCACTCTTCGCACAGACCCAGCTCACAAAGTGCAAACATCCAGCCATTTCTCCCACACCAGAGCTCTAAGGCCTAAGAGCTCCTGCTGTTTCTGACCTTCCCTTGCCAGTGCTTTCACAGCCAAACATACACTAAGAATCTCCCTTGCCTTGCCTCCCACCACTCCCAAGACACATTCTCAAGCTCCCTCTCACTCTCGGCACAGACCAGCTCACAAAGTTAAAACATCCAGCCATTTCTCCCACACCAGAGCTCTAAGGACTAAGAGCTGGTGCTGTATTCAACTGCCCTTCCCACCGCACTCACAGACAGACACCCCCCTGGCATCTCCCCTTGCCTTGCCTCCCACCACTCCCAAGACACATTCGCAAGCTCCCTCTCACTCTCGGCACAGACCAGCTCACAAAGTTAAAACATACAGCCATGTTTCCCTCTTAATATTTCTAAGGGCTTAATGCTCTTGCTGGTCCTCACCTTCCCTTGCCAGCACTTTCACACCCAGGCAGACACTGCGGATGTACTTTTGCCTTGCCTCCCAGCACTCTCAATACACATTCGCAAGCTCACTCTCACTCTTCGCACAGACCAGCTCACAAAGTGCAAACATCCAGCCATTTCTCCCACACCAGAGCTCTAAGGGATTAGAGCTCCTGCTGTTTCTGACCTTCCCTTGCCAGTGCTTTCACAGCCAAACATACACTAAGAATCTCCCCTTGCCTTGCCTCCCACCACTCCCAAGACACATTCGCAAGCTCACTCTCACTCTCGGCACAGACCAGCTCACAAAGTTAAAACATACAGCCATTTCTCCCACACCAGAGCTCTAAGGGCTTAGAGCTCTTGCTGTTTCTGACTTTCCCTTGCCAGTGCTTTCACAGCCAAACATACACTAAGAATCTCCCCTTGCCTTGCCTCCCACCACTCCCAAGACACATTCGCAAGCTCCCTCACACTCTCGGCACAGACCAGCTCACAAAGTTAAAACATCCAGCCATTTCTCCCACACCAGAGCTCTAAGGCCTAAGAGCTGGTGCTGTTTCTGACCTTCCCTTGCCAGTGCTTTCACAGCCAAACATACACTAAGAATCTCCCCTTGCCTTGCCTCCCACCACTCCCAAGACACATTCGCAAGCTCACTCTCACTCTCGGCACAGACCAGCTCACAAAGTTAAAACATACAGCCATGTTTCCCTCTTAATATTTCTAAGGGCTTAATGCTCTTGCTGGTCCTCACCTTCCCTTGCCAGCACTTTCACACCCAGACAGACACTGCGGATGTACTTTTGCCTTGCCTCCCAGCACTCTCAATACACATTCACAAGCTCACTATCACTCTTCGCACAGACCAGCTCACAAAGTGCAAACATCCAGCCATTTCTCCCACACCAGAGCTCTAAGGCCTAAGAGCTGGTGCTGTATTCAACTGCCCTTCCCACCGCACTCACAGCCAGACACCCCCCTGGCATCTCCCCTTGCCTTGCCTCCCACCACTCCCAAGACACATTCTCAAGCTCACTCTCACTCTCGGCACAGACCAGCTCACAAAGTTAAAACATACAGCCATTTCTCCAACACCAGACATCTAAAGGCTTAGAGCGCTTGCTGTTTCTGACCTTCCCTTGCCAGTGCTTTCACAGCCAAACATACACTAAGAATCTCCCCTTGCCTTGCCTCCCACCACTCCCAAGACACATTCTCAAGCTCACTCTCACTCTTCGCACAGACCAGCTCACAAAGTGCAAACATCCAGCCATTTCTCCCACACCAGAGCTCTAAGGGCTTAGAGCTCCTGCTGTTTCTGACCTTCCCTTGCCAGTGCTTTCACAGCCAAACATACACTAAGAATCTCCCCTTGCCTTGCCTCCCACCACTCCCAAGACACATTCGCAAGCTCCCTCTCACTCTCGGCACAGACCAGCTCACAAAGTTAAAACATACAGCCATGTTTCCCTCTTAATATTTCTAAGGGCTTAATGCTCTTGCTGGTCCTCACCTTCCCTTGCCAGCACTTTCACACCCAGACAGACACTGCGGATGTACTTTTGCCTTGCCTCCCAGCACTCTCAATACACATTCGCAAGCTCACTCTCACTCTTCGCACAGACCAGCTCACAAAGTGCAAACATCCAGCCATTTCTCCCACACCAGAGCTCTAAGGCCTAAGAGCTGGTGCTGTATTCAACTGCCCTTCCCACCGCACTCACAGACAGACACCCCACTGGCATCTCCCCTTGCCTTGCCTCCCACCACTCCCAAGACACATTCGCAAGCTCACTCTCACTCTCGGCACAGACCACCTCACAAAGTTAAAACATAGAGCCATTTCTCCCACACCAGAGCTCTAAGGGCTTAGAGCTCCTGCTGTTTCTGACCTTCCCTTGCCAGTGCTTTCACAGCCAAACATACACTAAGAATCTCCCCTTGCCTTGCCTCCCACCACTCCCAAGACACATTCGCAAGCTCACTCTCACTCTTCGCACAGACCAGCTCACAAAGTGCAAACATCCAGCCATTTCTCCCACACCAGACCTCTAAGGGCTTAGAGCGCTTGCTGTTTCTGACCTTCCCTTGCCAGTGCTTTCACAGCCAAACATACACTAAGAATCTCCCCTTGCCTTGCCTCCCACCACTCCCAAGACACATTCGCAAGTTCACTCTCACTCTCGGCACAGACCAGCTCACAAAGTTAAAACATACAGCCATGTTTCCCTCTTAATATTTCTAAGGGCTTAATGCTCTTGCTGGTCCTCACCTTCCCTTGCCAGCACTTTCACACCCAGACAGACACTGCGGATGTACTTTTGCCTTGCCTCCCAGCACTCTCAATACACATTCACAAGCTCACTATCACTCTTCGCACAGACCAGCTCACAAAGTGCAAACATCCAGCCATTTCTCCCACACCAGAGCTCTAAGGCCTAAGAGCTCCTGCTGTTTCTGACCTTCCCTTGCCAGTGCTTTCACAGCCAAACATACACTAAGAATCTCCCCTTCTCTTGCCTCCCACCACTCCCAAGACACATTCGCAAGCTCACTCTCACTCTCGGCACAGACCAGCTCACAAAGTTAAAACATACAGCCATGTTTCCCTCTTAATATTTCTAAGGGCTTAATGCTCTTGCTGGTCCTCACCTTCCCTTGCCAGCACTTTCACACCCAGACAGACACTGCGGATGTACTTTTGCCTTGCCTCCCAGCACTCTCAATACACATTCGCAAGCTCACTCTCACTCTTCGCACAGAGCAGCTCACAAAGTGCAAACATCCAGCCATTTCTCCCACACCAGAGCTCTAAGGGCTTAGAGCTCCTGTTGTTTCTGACCTTCCCTTGCCAGTGCTTTCACAGCCAAACATACACTAAGAATCTCCCCTTGCCTTGCCTCCCACCACTCACAAGACACATTCTCAAGCTCACTCTCACTCTCGGCACAGACCAGCTCACAAAGTTAAAACATACAGCCATTTCTCCCACACCAGAGCTCTAAGGCCTAAGAGCTGGTGCTGTATTCAACTGCCCTTCCCACCGCACTCACAGACAGACACCCCCCTGGCATCTCCCCTTGCCTTGCCTCCCACCACTCCCAAGACACATTCTCAAGCTCACTCTCACTCGCGGCACAGACCAGCTCCCAAAGTATAAAACATCCAGCCATTTCTCCCACACCAGAGCTCTAAGGGCTTAGAGCTCTTGCTGTTTCTGACCTTCCCTTGCCAGTGCTTTCACAGCCAAACATACACTAAGAATCTCCCCTTGCCTTGCCTCCCACCACTCCCAAGACACATTCGCAAGTTCACTCTCACTCTCGGCACAGACCAGCTCACAAAGTTAAAACATACAGCCATGTTTCCCTCTTAATATTTCTAAGGGCTTAATGCTCTTGCTGGTCCTCACCTTCCCTTGCCAGCACTTTCACACCCAGACAGACACTGCGGATGTACTTTTGCCTTGCCTCCCAGCACTCACAATACACATTCGCAAGCTCACTCTCACTCTTCGCACAGACCAGCTCACAAAGTGCAAACATCCAGCCATTTCTCCCACACCAGAGCTCTAACGGCTTAGAGCTCCTGCTGTTTCTGACCTTCCCTTGCCAGTGCTTTCACAGCCAAACATACACTAAGAATCTCCCCTTGCCTTGCCTCCCACCACTCCCAAGACACATTCTCAAGCTCCCTCTCACTCTCGGCACAGACCAGCTCACAAAGTTAAAACATCCAGCCATTTCTCCCACACCAGAGCTCTAAGGGCTTAGAGCTCTTGCTGTTTCTGACTTTGCCTTGCCAGTGCTTTCACAGCCAAACATATACTAATAATCTCCCCTTGCCTTGCCTCCCACCACTCCCAAGACACATTCGCAAGCTCCCTCACACTCTCGGCACAGAGCAGCTCACAAAGTTAAAACATCCAGCCATTTCTCCCACACCAGACCTCTAAGGCCTAAGAGCTGGTGCTGTTTCTGACCTTCCCTTGCCAGTGCTTTCACAGCCAAACATACACTAAGAATCTCCCCTTGCCTTGCCTCCCACCACTCCCAAGACACATTCGCAAGCTCACTCTCACTCTCGGCACAGACCAGCTCACAAAGTTAAAACATACAGCCATGTTTCCCTCTTAAAATTTCTAAGGGCTTAATGCTCTTGCTGGTCCTCACCTTCCCTTGCCAGCACTTTCACACCCAGACAGACACTGCGGATGTACTTTTGCCTTGCCTCCCAGCACTCTCAATACACATTCGCAAGCTCACTCTCACTCTTCGCACAGACCAGCTCACAAAGTGCAAACATCCAGCCATTTCTCCCACACCAGAGCTCTAAGGCCTAAGAGCTGGTGCTGTATTCAACTGCCCTTCCCACCGCACTCACAGCCAGACACCCCCCTGGCATCTCCCCTTGCCTTGCCTCCCACCACTCCCAAGACACATTCTCAAGCTCACTCTCACTCTCGGCACACACCAGCTCACAAAGTTAAAACATAGAGCCATTTCTCCCACACCAGAGCTCTAAGGGCTTAGAGCTCTTGCTGTTTCTGACCTTCCCTTGCCAGTGCTTTCACAGCCAAACATACACTAAGAATCTCCCCTTGCCTTGCCTCCCACCACTCCCAAGACACATTCGCAAGCTCACTCTCACTCTTCGCACAGACCAGCTCACAAAGTGCAAACATACAGCCATTTCTCCCACACCAGAGCTCTAAGGGCTTAGAGCTGGTGCTGTTTCTGACCTTCCCTTGCCAGTGCTTTCACAGCCAAACATACACTAAGAATCTCCCCTTGCCTTGCCTCCCACCACTCCCAAGACACATTCGCAAGCTCCCTCTCACTCTCGGCACAGACCAGCTCACAAAGTTAAAACATCCAGCCATTTCTCCCACACCAGAGCTCTAAGGGCTTAGAGCTCTTGCTGTTTCTGACCTTCCCTTGCCAGTGCTTTCACAGCCAAACATACACTAAGAATCTCCCCTTGCCTTGCCTACCACCACTCCCAAGACACATTCGCAAGTTCACTCTCACTCTCGGCACAGACCAGCTCACAAAGTTAAAACATACAGCCATGTTTCCCTCTTAATATTTCTAAGGGCTTAATGCTCTTGCTGGTCCTCACCTTCCCTTGCCAGCACTTTCACACCCAGACAGACACTGCGGATGTACTTTTGCCTTGCCTCCCAGCACTCTCAATACACATTCACAAGCTCACTATCACTCTTCGCACAGACCAGCTCACAAAGTGCAAACATCCAGCCATTTCTCCCACACCAGAGCTCTAAGGCCTAAGAGCTCCTGCTGTTTCTGACCTTCCCTTGCCAGTGCTTTCACAGCCAAACATACACTAAGAATCTCCCCTTGCCTTGCCTCCCACCACTCCCAAGACACATTCGCAAGCTCCCTCACACTCTCGGCACAGACCAGCTCACAAAGTTAAAACATCCAGCCATTTCTCCCACACCAGAGCTCTAAGGCCTAAGAGCTGGTGCTGTTTCTGACCTTCCCTTGCCAGTGCTTTCACAGCCAAACATACACTAAGAATCTCCCCTTGCCTTGCCTCCCACCACTCCCAAGACACATTCGCAAGCTCACTCTCACTCTCGGCACAGACCAGCTCACAAAGTTAAAACATACAGCCATGTTTCCCTCTTAATATTTCTAAGGGCTTAATGCTCTTGCTGGTCCTCACCTTCCCTTGCCAGCACTTTCACACCCAGACAGACACTGCGGATGTACTTTTGCCTTGCCTCCCAGCACTCTCAATACACATTCACAAGCTCACTATCACTCTTCGCACAGACCAGCTCACAAAGTGCAAACATCCAGCCATTTCTCCCACACCAGAGCTCTAAGGCCTAAGAGCTGGTGCTGTATTCAACTGCCCTTCCCACCGCACTCACAGCCAGACACCCCCCTGGCATCTCCCCTTGCCTTGCCTCCCACCACTCCCAAGACACATTCTCAAGCTCACTCTCACTCTCGGCACAGACCAGCTCACAAAGTTAAAACATACAGCCATTTCTCCCACACCAGACCTCTAAAGGCTTAGAGCGCTTGCTGTTTCTGACCTTCCCTTGCCAGTGCTTTCACAGCCAAACATACACTAAGAATCTCCCCTTGCCTTGCCTCCCACCACTCCCAAGACACATTCGCAAGTTCACTCTCACTCTCGGCACAGACCAGCTCACAAAGTTAAAACATACAGCCATGTTTCCCTCTTAATATTTCTAAGGGCTTAATGCTCTTGCTGGTCCTCACCTTCCCTTGCCAGCACTTTCACACCCAGACAGACACTGCGGATGTACTTTTGCCTTGCCTCCCAGCACTCTCAATACACATTCGCAAGCTCACTCTCACTCTTCGCACAGAGCAGCTCACAAAGTGCAAACATCCAGCCATTTCTCCCACACCAGAGCTCTAAGGGCTTAGAGCTCCTGTTGTTTCTGACCTTCCCTTGCCAGTGCTTTCACAGCCAAACATACACTAAGAATCTCCCCTTGCCTTGCCTCCCACCACTCACAAGACACATTCTCAAGCTCACTCTCACTCTCGGCACAGACCAGCTCACAAAGTTAAAACATACAGCCATTTCTCCCACACCAGAGCTCTAAGGCCTAAGAGCTGGTGCTGTATTCAACTGCCCTTCCCACCGCACTCACAGACAGACACCCCCCTGGCATCTCCCCTTGCCTTGCCTCCCACCACTCCCAAGACACATTCTCAAGCTCACTCTCACTCGCGGCACAGACCAGCTCCCAAAGTATAAAACATCCAGCCATTTCTCCCACACCAGAGCTCTAAGGGCTTAGAGCTCTTGCTGTTTCTGACCTTCCCTTGCCAGTGCTTTCACAGCCAAACATACACTAAGAATCTCCCCTTGCCTTGCCTCCCACCACTCCCAAGACACATTCGCAAGTTCACTCTCACTCTCGGCACAGACCAGCTCACAAAGTTAAAACATACAGCCATGTTTCCCTCTTAATATTTCTAAGGGCTTAATGCTCTTGCTGGTCCTCACCTTCCCTTGCCAGCACTTTCACACCCAGACAGACACTGCGGATGTACTTTTGCCTTGCCTCCCAGCACTCACAATACACATTCGCAAGCTCACTCTCACTCTTCGCACAGACCAGCTCACAAAGTGCAAACATCCAGCCATTTCTCCCACACCAGAGCTCTAAGGGCTTAGAGCTCCTGCTGTTTCTGACCTTCCCTTGCCAGTGCTTTCACAGCCAAACATACACTAAGAATCTCCCCTTGCCTTGCCTCCCACCACTCCCAAGACACATTCTCAAGCTCCCTCTCACTCTCGGCACAGACCAGCTCACAAAGTTAAAACATCCAGCCATTTCACCCACACCAGAGCTCTAAGGGCTTAGAGCTCTTGCTGTTTCTGACTTTCCCTTGCCAGTGCTTTCACAGCCAAACATATACTAATAATCTCCCCTTGCCTTGCCTCCCACCACTCCCAAGACACATTCGCAAGCTCCCTCACACTCTCGGCACAGAGCAGCTCACAAAGTTAAAACATCCAGCCATTTGTCCCACACCAGACCTCTAAGGCCTAAGAGCTGGTGCTGTTTCTGACCTTCCCTTGCCAGTGCTTTCACAGCCAAACATACACTAAGAATCTCCCCTTGCCTTGCCTCCCACCACTCCCAAGACACATTCGCAAGCTCACTCTCACTCTCGGCACAGACCAGCTCACAAAGTTAAAACATACAGCCATGTTTCCCTCTTAATATTTCTAAGGGCTTAATGCTCTTGCTGGCCCTCACCTTCCCTTGCCAGCACTTTCACACCCAGACAGACACTGCGGATGTACTTTTGCCTTGCCTCCCAGCACTCTCAATACACATTCGCAAGCTCACTCTCACTCTTCGCACAGACCAGCTCACAAAGTGCAAACATCCAGCCATTTCTCCCACACCAGAGCTCTAAGGCCTAAGAGCTGGTGCTGTATTCAACTGCCCTTCCCACCGCACTCACAGCCAGACACCCCCCTGGCATCTCCCCTTGCCTTGCCTCCCACCACTCCCAAGACACATTCTCAAGCTCACTCTCACTCTCGGCACAGACCAGCTCACAAAGTTAAAACATAGAGCCATTTCTCCCACACCAGAGCTCTAAGGGCTTAGAGCTCCTGCTGTTTCTGACCTTCCCTTGCCAGTGCTTTCACAGCCAAACATACACTAAGAATCTCCCCTTGCCTTGCCTCCCACCACTCCCAAGACACATTCGCAAGCTCACTCTCACTCTTCGCACAGACCAGCTCACAAAGTGCAAACATACAGCCATTTCTCCCACACCAGAGCTCTAAGGGCTTAGAGCTGGTGCTGTTTCTGACCTTCCCTTGCCAGTGCTTTCACAGCCAAACATACACTAAGAATCTCCCCTTGCCTTGCCTCCCACCACTCCCAAGACACATTCGCAAGCTCCCTCTCACTCTCGGCACAGACCAGCTCACAAAGTTAAAACATCCAGCCATTTCTCCCACACCAGAGCTCTAAGGGCTTAGAGCTCTTGCTGTTTCTGACCTTCCCTTGCCAGTGCTTTCACAGCCAAACATACACTAAGAATCTCCCCTTGCCTTGCCTCCCACCACTCCCAAGACACATTCGCAAGTTCACTCTCACTCTCGGCACAGACCAGCTCACAAAGTTAAAACATACAGCCATGTTTCCCTCTTAATATTTCTAAGGGCTTAATGCTCTTGCTGGTCCTCACCTTCCCTTGCCAGCACTTTCACACCCAGACAGACACTGCGGATGTACTTTTGCCTTGCCTCCCAGCACTCTCAATACACATTCACAAGCTCACTATCACTCTTCGCACAGACCAGCTCACAAAGTGCAAACATCCAGCCATTTCTCCCACACCAGAGCTCTAAGGCCTAAGAGCTCCTGCTGTTTCTGACCTTCCCTTGCCAGTGCTTTCACAGCCAAACATACACTAAGAATCTCCCCTTGCCTTGCCTCCCACCACTCCCAAGACACATTCTCAAGCTCACTCTCACTCTCGGCACAGACCAGCTCACAAAGTTAAAACATCCAGCCATTTCTCCCACACCAGAGCTCTAAGGCCTAAGAGCTGGTGCTGTTTCTGACCTTCCCTTGCCAGTGCTTTCACAGCCAAACATACACTAAGAATCTCCCCTTGCCTTGCCTCCCACCACTCCCAAGACACATTTGCAAGTTCACTTTCACTCTCGGCACAGACCAGCTCACAAAGTTAAAACATCCAGCCATTTCTCCCACACCAGAGCTCTAAGGGCTTAGAGCTCTTGCTGTTTCTGACTTTCCCTTGCCAGTGCTTTCACAGCCAAACATATACTAATAATCTCCCCTTGCCTTGCCTCCCACCACTCCCAAGACACATTCGCAAGCTCCCTCACACTCTCGGCACAGAGCAGCTCACAAAGTTAAAACATCCAGCCATTTCTCCCACACCAGACCTCTAAGGCCTAAGAGCTGGTGCTGTTTCTGACCTTCCCTTGCCAGTGCTTTCACAGCCAAACATACACTAAGAATCTCCCCTTGCCTTGCCTCCCACCACTCCCAAGACACATTCGCAAGCTCACTCTCACTCTCGGCACAGACCAGCTCACAAAGTTAAAACATACAGCCATGTTTCCCTCTTAAAATTTCTAAGGGCTTAATGCTCTTGCTGGTCCTCACCTTCCCTTGCCAGCACTTTCACACCCAGACAGACACTGCGGATGTACTTTTGCCTTGCCTCCCAGCACTCTCAATACACATTCGCAAGCTCACTCTCACTCTTCGCACAGACCAGCTCACAAAGTGCAAACATCCAGCCATTTCTCCCACACCAGAGCTCTAAGGCCTAAGAGCTGGTGCTGTATTCAACTGCCCTTCCCACCGCACTCACAGCCAGACACCCCCCTGGCATCTCCCCTTGCCTTGCCTCCCACCACTCCCAAGACACATTCTCAAGCTCACTCTCACTCTCGGCACACACCAGCTCACAAAGTTAAAACATAGAGCCATTTCTCCCACACCAGAGCTCTAAGGGCTTAGAGCTCCTGCTGTTTCTGACCTTCCCTTGCCAGTGCTTTCACAGCCAAACATACACTAAGAATCTCCCCTTGCCTTGCCTCCCACCACTCCCAAGACACATTCGCAAGCTCACTCTCACTCTTCGCACAGACCAGCTCACAAAGTGCAAACATCCAGCCATTTCTCCCACACCAGAGCTCTAAGGGCTTAGAGCTCCTGCTGTTTCTGACCTTCCCTTGCCAGTGCTTTCACAGCCAAACATACACTAAGAATCTCCCCTTGCCTTGCCTCCCACCACTCCCAAGACACATTCGCAAGCTCCCTCTCACTCTCGGCACAGACCAGCTCACAAAGTTAAAACATCCAGCCATTTCTCCCACACCAGAGCTCTAAGGGCTTAGAGCTCTTGCTGTTTCTGACCTTCCCTTGCCAGTGCTTTCACAGCCAAACATACACTAAGAATCTCCCCTTGCCTTGCCTCCCACCACTCCCAAGACACATTCGCAAGTTCACTCTCACTCTCGGCACAGACCAGCTCACAAAGTTAAAACATACAGCCATGTTTCCCTCTTAATATTTCTAAGGGCTTAATGCTCTTGCTGGTCCTCACCTTCCCTTGCCAGCACTTTCACACCCAGACAGACACTGCGGATGTACTTTTGCCTTGCCTCCCAGCACTCTCAATACACATTCACAAGCTCACTATCACTCTTCGCACAGACCAGCTCACAAAGTGCAAACATCCAGCCATTTCTCCCACACCAGAGCTCTAAGGCCTAAGAGCTCCTGCTGTTTCTGACCTTCCCTTGCCAGTGCTTTCACAGCCAAACATACACTAAGAATCTCCCCTTGCCTTGCCTCCCACCACTCCCAAGACACATTCTCAAGCTCACTCTCACTCTCGGCACAGACCAGCTCACAAAGTTAAAACATCCAGCCATTTCTCCCACACCAGAGCTCTAAGGACTAAGAGCTGGTGCTGTATTCAACTGCCCTTCCCACCGCACTCACAGACAGACACCCCCCTGGCATCTCCCCTTGCCTTGCCTCCCACCACTCCCAAGACACATTCGCAAGCTCCCTCTCACTCTCGGCACAGACCAGCTCACAAAGTTAAAACATACAGCCATGTTTCCCTCTTAATATTTCTAAGGGCTTAATGCTCTTGCTGGTCCTCACCTTCCCTTGCCAGCACTTTCACACCCAGGCAGACACTGCGGATGTACTTTTGCCTTGCCTCCCAGCACTCTCAATACACATTCGCAAGCTCACTCTCACTCTCGGCACAGACCAGCTCACAAAGTTAAAACATACAGCCATTTCTCCCACACCAGAGCTCTAAGGGCTTAGAGCTCTTGCTGTTTCTGACTTTCCCTTACCAGTGCTTTCACAGCCAAACATACACTAAGAATCTCCCCTTGCCTTGCCTCCCACCACTCCCAAGACACATTCGCAAGCTCCCTCACACTCTCGGCACAGACCAGCTCACAAAGTTAAAACATCCAGCCATTTCTCCCACACCAGAGCTCTAAGGCCTAAGAGCTGGTGCTGTTTCTGACCTTCCCTTGCCAGTGCTTTCACAGCCAAACATACACTAAGAATCTCCCCTTGCCTTGCCTCCCACCACTCCCAAGACACATTCGCAAGCTCACTCTCACTCTCGGCACAGACCAGCTCACAAAGTTAAAACATACAGCCATGTTTCCCTCTTAATATTTCTAAGGGCTTAATGCTCTTGCTGGTCCTCACCTTCCCTTGCCAGCACTTTCACACCCAGACAGACACTGCGGATGTACTTTTGCCTTGCCTCCCAGCACTCTCAATACACATTCACAAGCTCACTATCACTCTTCGCACAGACCAGCTCACAAAGTGCAAACATCCAGCCATTTCTCCCACACCAGAGCTCTAAGGCCTAAGAGCTGGTGCTGTATTCAACTGCCCTTCCCACCGCACTCACAGCCAGACACCCCCCTGGCATCTCCCCTTGCCTTGCCTCCCACCACTCCCAAGACACATTCTCAAGCTCACTCTCACTCTCGGCACAGACCAGCTCACAAAGTTAAAACATACAGCCATTTCTCCCACACCAGACCTCTAAAGGCTTAGAGCGCTTGCTGTTTCTGACCTTCCCTTGCCAGTGCTTTCACAGCCAAACATACACTAAGAATCTCCCCTTGCCTTGCCTCCCACCACTCCCAAGACACATTCGCAAGTTCACTCTCACTCTCGGCACAGACCAGCTCACAAAGTTAAAACATACAGCCATGTTTCCCTCTTAATATTTCTAAGGGCTTAATGCTCTTGCTGGTCCTCACCTTCCCTTGCCAGCACTTTCACACCCAGACAGACACTGCGGATGTACTTTTGCCTTGCCTCCCAGCACTCTCAATACACATTCGCAAGCTCACTCTCACTCTTCGCACAGACCAGCTCACAAAGTGCAAACATCCAGCCATTTCTCCCACACCAGAGCTCTAAGGGCTTAGAGCTCCTGTTGTTTCTGACCTTCCCTTGCCAGTGCTTTCACAGCCAAACATACACTAAGAATCTCCCCTTGCCTTGCCTCCCACCACTCACAAGACACATTCTCAAGCTCACTCTCACTCTCGGCACAGACCAGCTCACAAAGTTAAAACATACAGCCATTTCTCCCACACCAGAGCTCTAAGGCCTAAGAGCTGGTGCTGTATTCAACTGCCCTTCCCACCGCACTCACAGACAGACACCCCCCTCCCATCTCCCCTTGCCTTGCCTCCCACCACTCCCAAGACACATTCTCAAGCTCACTCTCACTCGCGGCACAGACCAGCTCCCAAAGTATAAAACATCCAGCCATTTCTCCCACACCAGAGCTCTAAGGGCTTAGAGCTCTTGCTGTTTCTGACCTTCCCTTGCCAGTGCTTTCACAGCCAAACATACACTAAGAATCTCCCCTTGCCTTGCCTCCCACCACTCCCAAGACACATTCGCAAGTTCACTCTCACTCTCGGCACAGACCAGCTCACAAAGTTAAAACATACAGCCATGTTTCCCTCTTAATATTTCTAAGGGCTTAATGCTCTTGCTGGTCCTCACCTTCCCTTGCCAGCACTTTCACACCCAGACAGACACTGCGGATGTACTTTTGCCTTGCCTCCCAGCACTCACAATACACATTCGCAAGCTCACTCTCACTCTTCGCACAGACCAGCTCACAAAGTGCAAACATCCAGCCATTTCTCCCACACCAGAGCTCTAAGGGCTTAGAGCTCCTGCTGTTTCTGACCTTCCCTTGCCAGTGCTTTCACAGCCAAACATACACTAAGAATCTCCCCTTGCCTTGCCTCCCACCACTCCCAAGACACATTCTCAAGCTCCCTCTCACTCTCGGCACAGACCAGCTCACAAAGTTAAAACATCCAGCCATTTCTCCCACACCAGAGCTCTAAGGGCTTAGAGCTCTTGCTGCTTCTGACTTTCCCTTGCCAGTGCTTTCACAGCCAAACATATACTAATAATCTCCCCTTGCCTTGCCTCCCACCACTCCCAAGACACATTCGCAAGCTCCCTCACACTCTCGGCACAGAGCAGCTCACAAAGTTAAAACATCCAGCCATTTGTCCCACACCAGAGCTCTAAGGCCTAAGAGCTGGTGCTGTTTCTGACCTTCCCTTGCCAGTGCTTTCACAGCCAAACATACACTAAGAATCTCCCCTTGCCTTGCCTCCCACCACTCCCAAGACACATTTGCAAGTTCACTCTCACTCTCGGCACAGACCAGCTCACAAAGTTAAAACATACAGCCATGTTTCCCTCTTAATATTTCTAAGGGCTTAATGCTCTTGCTGGTCCTCACCTTCCCTTGCCAGCACTTTCACACCCAGACAGACACTGCGGATGTACTTTTGCCTTGCCTCCCAGCACTCTCAATACACATTCGCAAGCTCACTCTCACTCTTCGCACAGACCAGCTCACAAAGTGCAAACATCCAGCCATTTCTCCCACACCAGACCTCTAAGGCCTAAGAGCTGGTGCTGTATTCAACTGCCCTTCCCACCGCACTCACAGCCAGACACCCCCCTGGCATCTCCCCTTGCCTTGCCTCCCACCACTCCCAAGACACATTCTCAAGCTCACTCTCACTCTCGGCACAGACCAGCTCACAAAGTTAAAACATAGAGCCATTTCTCCCACACCAGAGCTCTAAGGGCTTAGAGCTCCTGCTGTTTCTGACCTTCCCTTGCCAGTGCTTTCACAGCCAAACATACACTAAGAATCTCCCCTTGCCTTGCCTCCCACCACTCCCAAGACACATTCGCAAGCTCACTCTCACTCTTCGCACAGACCAGCTCACAAAGTGCAAACATCCAGCCATTTCTCCCACACCAGAGCTCTAAGGGCTTAGAGCGCTTGCTGTTTCTGACCTTCCCTTGCCAGTGCTTTCACAGCCAAACATACACTAAGAATCTCCCCTTCCCTTGCCTCCCACCACTCCCAAGACACATTCGCAAGTTCACTCTCACTCTCGGCACAGACCAGCTCACAAAGTTAAAACATCCAGCCATTTCTCCCACACCAGAGCTCTAAGGGCTTAGAGCTGGTGCTGTTTCTGACCTTCCCTTGCCAGTGCTTTCACAGCCAAACATACACTAAGAATCTCCCCTTGCCTTGCCTCCCACCCCTCCAAGACACATTCGCAAGTTCACTCTCACTCTCGGCACAGACCAGCTCACAAAGTTAAAACATACAGCCATGTTTCCCTCTTAATATTTCTAAGGGCTTAATGCTCTTGCTGGTCCTCACCTTCCCTTGCCAGCACTTTCACACCCAGACAGACACTGCGGATGTACTTTTGCCTTGCCTCCCAGCACTCTCAATACACATTCGCAAGCTCACTCTCAGTCTTCGCACAGACCAGCTCACAAAGTGCAAACATCCAGCCATTTCTCCCACACCAGAGCTCTAAGGCCTAAGAGCTGGTGCTGTATTCAACTGCCCTTCCCACCGCACTCACAGCCAGACACCCCCCTGGCATCTCCCCTTGCCTTGCCTCCCACCATTCCCAAGACACATTCTCAAGCTCACTCTCACTCTCGGCACAGACCAGCTCACAAAGTGAAAACATACAGCCATTTCTCCCACACCAGACCTCTAAAGGCTTAGAGCGCTTGCTGTTTCTGACCTTCCCTTGCCAGTGCTTTCGCAGCCAAACATACACTAAGAATCTCCCCTTCCCTTGCCTCCCACCACTCACAAGACACATTCGCAAGCTCACTCTCACTCTCGGCACAGACCAGCTCACAAAGTTAAAACATACAGCCATGTTTCCCTCTTAATATTTCTAAGGGCTTAATGCTCTTGCTGGTCCTCACCTTCCCTTGCCAGCACTTTCACACCCAGACAGACACTGCGGATGTACTTTTGCCTTGCCTCCCAGCACTCTCAATACACATTCGCAAGCTCACTCTCACTCTCGGCACAGACCAGCTCACAAAGTTAAAACATACAGCCATGTTTCCCTCTTAATATTTCTAAGGGCTTAATGCTCTTGCTGGTCCTCACCTTCCCTTGCCAGCACTTTCACACCCAGACAGACACTGCGGATGTACTTTTGCCTTGCCTCCCAGCACTCTCAATACACATTCACAAGCTCACTATCACTCTTCGCACAGACCAGCTCACAAAGTGCAAACATCCAGCCATTTCTCCCACACCAGAGCTCTAAGGGCTTAGAGCTCCTGCTGTTTCTGACCTTCCCTTGCCAGTGCTTTCACAGCCAAACATACACTAAGAATCTCCCCTTCCCTTGCCTCCCACCACTCCCAAGACACATTCTCAAGCTCCCTCTCACTCTCGGCACAGACCAGCTCACAAAGTTAAAACATCCAGCCATTTCTCCCACACCAGAGCTCTAAGGGCTTAGAGCTCTTGCTGTTTCTGACTTTCCCTTGCCAGTGCTTTCACAGCCAAACATATACTAATAATCTCCCCTTGCCTTGCCTCCCACCACTCCCAAGACACATTCGCAAGCTCCCTCACACTCTTCGCACAGACCAGCTCACAAAGTTAAAACATCCAGCCATTTCTCCCACACCAGAGCTCTAAGGCCTAAGAGCTGGTGCTGTTTCTGACCTTCCCTTGCCAGTGCTTTCACAGCCAAACATACACTAAGAATCTCCCCTTGCCTTGCCTCCCACCACTCCCAAGACACATTTGCAAGTTCACTCTCACTCTCGGCACAGACCAGCTCACAAAGTTAAAACATACAGCCATGTTTCCCTCTTAATATTTCTAAGGGCTTAATGCTCTTGCTGGTCCTCACCTTCCCTTGCCAGCACTTTCACACCCAGACAGACAATGCGGATGTACTTTGGCCTTGCCTCCCAGCACTCTCAATACACATTCGCAAGCTCACTCTCACTCTTCGCACAGACCAGCTCACAAAGTGCAAACATCCAGCCATTTCTCCCACACCAGACCTCTAAGGCCTAAGAGCTGGTGCTGTATTCAACTGCCCTTCCCACCGCACTCACAGCCAGACACCCCCCTGGCATCTCCCCTTGCCTTGCCTCCCACCACTCCCAACACACATTCTCAAGCTCACTCTCACTCTCGGCACAGACCAGCTCACAAAGTTAAAACATAGAGCCATTTCTCCCACACCAGAGCTCTAAGGGCTTAGAGCTCCTGCTGTTTCTGACCTTCCCTTGCCAGTGCTTTCACAGCCAAACATACACTAAGAATCTCCCCTTGCCTTGCCTCCCACCACTCCCAAGACACATTCGCAAGCTCACTCTCACTCTCGGCACAGACCAGCTCACAAAGTGCAAACATCCAGCCATTTCTCCCACACCAGAGCTCTAAGGGCTTAGAGCGCTTGCTGTTTCTGACCTTCCCTTGCCAGTGCTTTCACAGCCAAACATACACTAAGAATCTCCCCTTCCCTTGCCTCCCACCACTCCCAAGACACATTCGCAAGCTCACTCTCACTCTCGGCACAGACCAGCTCACAAAGTTAAAACATCCAGCCATTTCTCCCACACCAGAGCTCTAAGGGCTTAGAGCTCTTGCTGTTTCTGACCTTCCCTTGCCAGTGCTTTCACAGCCAAACATACACTAAGAATCTCCCCTTGCCTTGCCTCCCACCACTCCCAAGACACATTCGCAAGTTCACTCTCACTCTCGGCACAGACCAGCTCACAAAGTTAAAACATACAGCCATGTTTCCCTCTTAATATTTCTAAGGGCTTAATGCTCTTGCTGGTCCTCACCTTCCCTTGCCAGCACTTTCACACCCAGACAGACACTGCGGATGTACTTTTGCCTTGCCTCCCACCACTCTCAATACACATTCACAAGCTCACTCTCACTCTTCGCACAGACCAGCTCACAAAGTGCAAACATCCAGCCATTTCTCCCACACCAGAGCTCTAAGGCCTAAGAGCTGGTGCTGTATTCAACTGCCCTTCCCACCGCACTCACAGCCAGACACCCCCCTGGCATCTCCCCTTGCCTTGCCTCCCACCACTCCCAAGACACATTCTCAAGCTCACTCTCACTCTCGGCACAGACCAGCTCACAAAGTTAAAACATACAGCCATTTCTCCCACACCAGACCTCTAAAGGCTTAGAGCGCTTGCTGTTTCTGACCTTCCCTTGCCAGTGCTTTCACAGCCAAACATACACTAAGAATCTCCCCTTGCCTTGCCTCCCACCACTCCCAAGACACATTCGCAAGCTCACTCTCACTCTCGGCACAGACCAGCTCACAAAGTTAAAACATACAGCCATGTTTCCCTCTTAATATTTCTAAGGGCTTAATGCTCTTGCTGGTCCTCACCTTCCCTTGCCAGCACTTTCACACCCAGACAGACACTGCGGATGTACTTTTGCCTTGCCTCCCAGCACTCTCAATACACATTCGCAAGCTCACTCTCACTCTTCGCACAGACCAGCTCACAAAGTGCAAACATCCAGCCATTTCTCCCACACCAGAGCTCTAAGGGTTAGAGCTCCTGTTGTTTCTGACCTTCCCTTGCCAGTGCTTTCACAGCCAAACATACACTAAGAATCTCCCCTTGCCTTGCCTCCCACCACTCCCAAGACACATTCTCAAGCTCACTCTCACTCTCGGCACAGACCAGCTCACAAAGTTAAAACATCCAGCCATTTCTGCCACACCAGAGCTCTAAGGACTAAGAGCTGGTGCTGTATTCAACTGCCCTTCCCACCGCACTCACAGACAGACACCCCCCTGGCATCTCCCCTTGCCTTGCCTCCCACCACTCCCAAGACACATTCGCAAGCTCACTCTCACTCTCGGCACAGACCAGCTCACAAAGTTAAAACATACAGCCATGTTTCCCTCTTAATATTTCTAAGGGCTTAATGCTCTTGCTGGTCCTCACCTTCCCTTGCCAGCACTTTCACACCCAGACAGACACTGCGGATGTACTTTTGCCTTGCCTCCCAGCACTCTCAATACACATTCGCAAGCTCACTCTCACTCTTCGCACAGACCAGCTCACAAAGTGCAAACATCCAGCCATTTCTCCCACACCAGAGCTCTAAGGGCTTAGAGCTCCTGCTGTTTCTGACGTTCCCTTGCCAGTGCTTTCACAGCCAAACATACACTAAGAATCTCCCCTTCCCTTGCCTCCCACCACTCCCAAGACACATTCGCAAGCTCACTCTCACTCTCGGCACAGACCAGCTCACAAAGTTAAAACATACAGCCATTTCTCCCACACCAGAGCTCTAAGGGCTTAGAGCTGGTGCTGTTTCTGACTTTCCCTTGCCAGTGCTTTCACAGCCAAACATACACTAAGAATCTCCCCTTGCCTTGCCTCCCACCACTCCCAAGACACATTCGCAAGCTCCCTCACACTCTCGGCACAGACCAGCTCACAAAGTTAAAACATCCAGCCATTTCTCCCACACCAGACCTCTAAGGCCTAAGAGCTGGTGCTGTTTCTGACCTTCCCTTGCCAGTGCTTTCACAGCCAAACATACACTAAGAATCTCCCCTTGCCTTGCCTCCCACCACTCCCAAGACACATTCGCAAGTTCACTCTCACTCTCGGCACAGACCAGCTCACAAAGTTAAAACATACAGCCATGTTTCCCTCTTAATATTTCTAAGGGCTTAATGCTCTTGCTGGTCCTCACCTTCCCTTGCCAGCACTTTCACACCCAGACAGACACTGCGGATGTACTTTTGCCTTGCCTCCCACCACTCTCAATACACATTCGCAAGCTCACTCTCACTCTTCGCACAGACCAGCTCACAAAGTGCAAACATCCAGCCATTTCTCCCACACCAGAGCTCTAAGGCCTAAGAGCTGGTGCTGTATTCAACTGCCCTTCCCACCGCACTCACAGCCAGACACCCCCCTGGCATCTCCCCTTGCCTTGCCTCCCACCACTCCCAAGACACATTCTCAAGCTCACTCTCACTCTCGGCACAGACCAGCTCACAAAGTTAAAACATACAGCCATTTCTCCCACACCAGACCTCTAAAGGCTTAGAGCGCTTGCTGTTTCTGACCTTCCCTTGCCAGTGCTTTCACAGCCAAACATACACTAAGAATCTCCCCTTGCCTTGCCTCCCACCACTCCCACGACACATTCGCAAGCTCACTCTCACTCTCGGCACAGACCAGCTCACAAAGTTAAAACATACAGCCATGTTTCCCTCTTAATATTTCTAAGGGCTTAATGCTCTTGCTGGTCCTCACCTTCCCTTGCCAGCACTTTCACACCCAGACAGACACTGCGGATGTACTTTTGCCTTGCCTCCCAGCACTCTCAATACACATTCGCAAGCTCACTCTCACTCTTCGCACAGACCAGCTCACAAAGTGCAAACATCCAGCCATTTCTCCCACACCAGAGCTCTAAGGGCTTAGAGCTCCTGTTGTTTCTGACCTTCCCTTGCCAGTGCTTTCACAGCCAAACATACACTAAGAATCTCCCCTTGCCTTGCCTCCCACCACTCACAAGACACATTCTCAAGCTCACTCTCACTCTCGGCACAGACCAGCTCACAAAGTTAAAACATACAGCCATTTCTCCCACACCAGAGCTCTAAGGCCTAAGAGCTGGTGCTGTATTCAACTGCCCTTCCCACCGCACTCACAGACAGACACCCCCCTGGCATCTCCCCTTGCCTTGCCTCCCACCACTCCCAAGACACATTCTCAGGTCACTCTCACTCGCGGCACAGACCAGCTCCCAAAGTATAAAACATCCAGCCATTTCTCCCACACCAGAGCTCTAAGGGCTTAGAGCGCTTGCTGTTTCTGACCTTCCCTTGCCAGTGCTTTCACAGCCAAACATACACTAAGAATCTCCCCTTGCCTTGCCTCCCACCACTCCCAAGACACATTCGCAAGTTCACTCTCACTCTCGGCACAGACCAGCTCACAAAGTTAAAACATACAGCCATGTTTCCCTCTTAATATTTCTAAGGGCTTAATGCTCTTGCTGGTCCTCACCTTCCCTTGCCAGCACTTTCACACCCAGACAGACACTGCGGATGTACTTTTGCCTTGCCTCCCAGCACTCTCAATACACATTCGCAAGCTCACTCTCACTCTTCGCACAGACCAGCTCACAAAGTGCAAACATCCAGCCATTTCTCCCACAGCAGAGCTCTAAGGGCTTAGAGCTCCTGCTGTTTCTGACCTTCCCTTGCCAGTGCTTTCACAGCCAAACATACACTAAGAATCTCCCCTTGCCTTGCCTCCCACCACTCCCAAGACACATTCGCAAGCTCACTCTCACTCTTCGCACAGACCAGCTCACAAAGTGCAAACATCCAGCCATTTCTCCCACACCAGACCTCTAAGGCCTAAGAGCTGGTGCTGTATTCAACTGCCCTTCCCACCGCACTCACAGCCAGACACCCCCCTGGCATCTCCCCTTGCCTTGCCTCCCACCACTCCCAAGACACATTCTCAAGCTCACTCTCACTCTCGGCACAGACCAGCTCACAAAGTTAAAACATAGAGCCATTTCTCCCACACCAGAGCTCTAAGGGCTTAGAGCTCCTGCTGTTTCTGACCTTCCCTTGCCAGTGCTTTCACAGCCAAACATACACTAAGAATCTCCCCTTGCCTTGCCTCCCACCACTCCCAAGACACATTCGCAAGCTCACTCTCACTCTTCGCACAGACCAGCTCACAAAGTGCAAACATCCAGCCATTTCTCCCACACCAGAGCTCTAAGGGCTTAGAGCGCTTGCTGTTTCTGACCTTCCCTTGCCAGTGCTTTCACAGCCAAACATACACTAAGAATCTCCCCTTGCCTTGCCTCCCACCACTCCCAAGACACATTCTCAAGCTCCCTCTCACTCTCGGCACAGACCAGCTCACAAAGTTAAAACATCCAGCCATTTCTCCCACACCAGAGCTCTAAGGGCTTAGAGCTCTTGCTGTTTCTGACCTTCCCTTGCCAGTGCTTTCACAGCCAAACATACACTAAGAATCTCCCCTTGCCTTGCCTCCCACCACTCCCAAGACACATTCGCAAGTTCACTCTCACTCTCGGCACAGACCAGCTCACAAAGTTAAAACATACAGCCATGTTTCCCTCTTAATATTTCTAAGGGCTTAATGCTCTTGCTGGTCCTCACCTTCCCTTGCCAGCACTTTCACACCCAGACAGACACTGCGGATGTACTTTTGCCTTGCCTCCCAGCACTCTCAATACACATTCACAAGCTCACTATCACTCTTCGCACAGACCAGCTCACAAAGTGCAAACATCCAGCCATTTCTCCCACACCAGAGCTCTAAGGCCTAAGAGCTGGTGCTGTATTCAACTGCCCTTCCCACCGCACTCACAGCCAGACACCCCCCTGGCATCTCCCCTTGCCTTGCCTCCCACCACTCCCAAGACACATTCGCAAGCTCACTCTCACTCTCGGCACAGACCAGCTCACAAAGTTAAAACATATAGCCATTTCTCCCACACCAGACCTCTAAAGGCTTAGAGCGCTTGCTGTTTCTGACCTTCCCTTGCCAGTGCTTTCACAGCCAAACATACACTAAGAATCTCCCCTTGCCTTGCCTCCCACCACTCCCAAGACACATTCGCAAGCTCACTCTCACTCTCGGCACAGACCAGCTCACAAAGTTAAAACATACAGCCATGTTTCCCTCTTAATATTTCTAAGGGCTTAATGCTCTTGCTGGTCCTCACCTTCCCTTGCCAGCACTTTCACACCCAGAC
This sequence comes from Pelecanus crispus, assembly GCF_030463565.1. Taxonomy (NCBI): domain Eukaryota; kingdom Metazoa; phylum Chordata; class Aves; order Pelecaniformes; family Pelecanidae; genus Pelecanus; species Pelecanus crispus. The sequence goes on from NC_134645.1 coordinate 15,774,460, forward strand.
AGACACTGCGGATGTACTTTTGCCTTGCCTCCCAGCACTCTCAATACACATTCGCAAGCTCACTCTCACTCTTCGCACAGACCAGCTCACAAAGTGCAAACATCCAGCCATTTCTCCCACACCAGAGCTCTAAGGGCTTAGAGCTCCTGCTGTTTCTGACCTTCCCTTGCCAGTGCTTTCACAGCCAAACATACACTAAGAATCTCCCCTTGCCTTGCCTCCCACCACTCCCAAGACACATTCGCAAGCTCACTCTCACTCTTCGCACAGACCAGCTCACAAAGTGCAAACATCCAGCCATTTCTCCCACACCAGACCTCTAAGGCCTAAGAGCTGGTGCTGTATTCAACTGCCCTTCCCACCGCACTCACAGCCAGACACCCCCCTGGCATCTCCCCTTGCCTTGCCTCCCACCACTCCCAAGACACATTCTCAAGCTCACTCTCACTCTCGGCACAGACCAGCTCACAAAGTTAAAACATAGAGCCATTTCTCCCACACCAGAGCTCTAAGGGCTTAGAGCTCCTGCTGTTTCTGACCTTCCCTTGCCAGTGCTTTCACAGCCAAACATACACTAAGAATCTCCCCTTGCCTTGCCTCCCACCACTCCCAAGACACATTCGCAAGCTCACTCTCACTCTTCGCACAGACCAGCTCACAAAGTGCAAACATCCAGCCATTTCTCCCACACCAGAGCTCTAAGGGCTTAGAGCGCTTGCTGTTTCTGACCTTCCCTTGCCAGTGCTTTCACAGCCAAACATACACTAAGAATCTCCCCTTGCCTTGCCTCCCACCACTCCCAAGACACATTCTCAAGCTCCCTCTCACTCTCGGCACAGACCAGCTCACAAAGTTAAAACATCCAGCCATTTCTCCCACACCAGAGCTCTAAGGGCTTAGAGCTCTTGCTGTTTCTGACCTTCCCTTGCCAGTGCTTTCACAGCCAAACATACACTAAGAATCTCCCCTTGCCTTGCCTCCCACCACTCCCAAGACACATTCGCAAGCTCACTCTCACTCTCGGCACAGACCAGCTCACAAAGTTAAAACATACAGCCATGTTTCCCTCTTAATATTTCTAAGGGCTTAATGCTCTTGCTGGTCCTCACCTTCCCTTGCCAGCACTTTCACACCCAGACAGACACTGCGGATGTACTTTTGCCTTGCCTCCCACCACTCTCAATACACATTCGCAAGCTCACTCTCACTCTTCGCACAGACCAGCTCACAAAGTGCAAACATCCAGCCATTTCTCCCACACCAGAGCTCTAAGGGTTAGAGCTCCTGTTGTTTCTGACCTTCCCTTGCCAGTGCTTTCACAGCCAAACATACACTAAGAATCTCCCCTTGCCTTGCCTCCCACCACTCACAAGACACATTCTCAAGCTCACTCTCACTCTCGGCACAGACCAGCTCACAAAGTTAAAACATACAGCCATTTCTCCCACACCAGAGCTCTAAGGCCTAAGAGCTGGTGCTGTATTCAACTGCCCTTCCCACCGCACTCACAGACAGACACCCCCCTGGCATCTCCCCTTGCCTTGCCTCCCACCACTCCCAAGACACATTCTCAAGCTCACTCTCACTCTCGGCACAGACCAGCTCCCAAAGTATAAAACATCCAGCCATTTCTCCCACACCAGAGCTCTAAGGGCTTAGAGCTCTTGCTGTTTCTGACCTTCCCTTGCCAGTGCTTTCACAGCCAAACATACACTAAGAATCTCCCCTTGCCTTGCCTCCCACCACTCCCAAGACACATTCGCAAGTTCACTCTCACTCTCGGCACAGACCAGCTCACAAAGTTAAAACATACAGCCATGTTTCCCTCTTAATATTTCTAAGGGCTTAATGCTCTTGCTGGTCCTCACCTTCCCTTGCCAGCACTTTCACACCCAGACAGACACTGCGGATGTTCTTTTGCCTTGCCTCCCAGCACTCTCAATACACATTCGCAAGCTCACTCTCACTCTTCGCACAGACCAGCTCACAAAGTGCAAACATCCAGCCATTTCTCCCACACCAGAGCTCTAAGGGCTTAGAGCTCCTGCTGTTTCTGACCTTCCCTTGCCAGTGCTTTCACAGCCAAACATACACTAAGAATCTCCCCTTGCCTTGCCTCCCACCACTCCCAAGACACATTCTCAAGCTCCCTCTCACTCTCGGCACAGACCAGCTCACAAAGTTAAAACATCCAGCCATTTCTCCCACACCAGAGCTCTAAGGGCTTAGAGCTCTTGCTGTTTCTGACTTTCCCTTGCCAGTGCTTTCACAGCCAAACATACACTAAGAATCTCCCCTTGCCTTGCCTCCCACCACTCCCAAGACACATTCGCAAGTTCACTCTCACTCTCGGCACAGACCAGCTCACAAAGTTAAAACATACAGCCATGTTTCCCTCTTAATATTTCTAAGGGCTTAATGCTCTTGCTGGTCCTCACCTTCCCTTGCCAGCACTTTCACACCCAGACAGACACTGCGGATGTACTTTTGCCTTGCCTCCCAGCACTCTCAATACACATTCGCAAGCTCACTCTCACTCTTCGCACAGACCAGCTCACAAAGTGCAAACATCCAGCCATTTCTCCCACACCAGAGCTCTAAGGCCTAAGAGCTGGTGCTGTATTCAACTGCCCTTCCCACCGCACTCACAGCCAGACACCCCACTGGCATCTCCCCTTGCCTTGCCTCCCACCATTCCCAAGACACATTCTCAAGCTCACTCTCACTCTCGGCACAGACCAGCTCACAAAGTTAAAACATAGAGCCATTTCTCCCACACCAGAGCTCTAAGGGCTTAGAGCTCCTGCTGTTTCTGACCTTCCCTTGCCAGTGCTTTCACAGCCAAACATACACTAAGAATCTCCCCTTGCCTTGCCTCCCACCACTCCCAAGACACATTCGCAAGTTCACTCTCACTCTCGGCACAGACCAGCTCACAAAGTTAAAACATCCAGCCATTTCTCCCACACCAGAGCTCTAAGGCCTAAGAGCTGGTGCTGTTTCTGACCTTCCCTTGCCAGTGCTTTCACAGCCAAACATACACTAAGAATCTCCCCTTGCCTTGCCTCCCACCACTCCCAAGACACATTCGCAAGCTCACTCTCACTCTCGGCACAGACCAGCTCACAAAGTTAAAACATACAGCCATGTTTCCCTCTTAATATTTCTAAGGGCTTAATGCTCTTGCTGGTCCTCACCTTCCCTTGCCAGCACTTTCACACCCAGACAGACACTGCGGATGTACTTTTGCCTTGCCTCCCAGCACTCTCAATACACATTCGCAAGCTCACTCTCACTCTTCGCACAGACCAGCTCACAAAGTGCAAACATCCAGCCATTTCTCCCACACCAGAGCTCTAAGGGCTTAGAGCTCCTGCTGTTTCTGACCTTCCCTTGCCAGTGCTTTCACAGCCAAACATACACTAAGAATCTCCCCTTGCCTTGCCTCCCACCACTCCCAAGACACATTCTCAAGCTCCCTCTCACTCTCGGCACAGACCAGCTCACAAAGTTAAAACATCCAGCCATTTCTCCCACACCAGAGCTCTAAGGGCTTAGAGCTCTTGCTGTTTCAGACTTTCCCTTGCCAGTGCTTTCACAGCCAAACATATACTAATAATCTCCCCTTGCCTTGCCTCCCACCACTCCCAAGACACATTCGCAAGCTCCCTCACACTCTCGGCACAGAGCAGCTCACAAAGTTAAAACATCCAGCCATTTCTCCCACACCAGAGCTCTAAGGCCTAAGAGCTGGTGCTGTTTCTGACCATCCCTTGCCAGTGCTTTCACAGCCAAACATACACTAAGAATCTCCCCTTGCCTTGCCTCCCACCACTCCCAAGACACATTCGCAAGTTCACTCTCACTCTCGGCACAGACCAGCTCACAAAGTTAAAACATACAGCCATGTTTCCCTCTTAATATTTCTAAGGGCTTAATGCTCTTGCTGGTCCTCACCTTCCCTTGCCAGCACTTTCACACCCAGACAGACACTGCGGATGTACTTTTGCCTTGCCTCCCAGCACTCTCAATACACATTCGCAAGCTCACTCTCACTCTTCGCACAGACCAGCTCACAAAGTGCAAACATCCAGCCATTTCTCCCACACCAGAGCTCTAAGGGCTTAGAGCTCCTGCTGTTTCTGACCTTCCCTTGCCAGTGCTTTCACAGCCAAACATACACTAAGAATCTCCCCTTGCCTTGCCTCCCACCACTCCCAAGACACATTCGCAAGCTCACTCTCACTCTTCGCACAGACCAGCTCACAAAGTGCAAACATCCAGCCATTTCTCCCACACCAGACCTCTAAGGCCTAAGAGCTGGTGCTGTATTCAACTGCCCTTCCCACCGCACTCACACCAGACACCCCCCTGGCATCTCCCCTTGCCTTGCCTCCCACCACTCCCAAGAGACATTCTCAAGCTCACTCTCACTCTCGGCACAGACCAGCTCACAAAGTTAAAACATAGAGCCATTTCTCCCACACCAGAGCTCTAAGGGCTTAGAGCTCCTGCTGTTTCTGACCTTCCCTTGCCAGTGCTTTCACAGCCAAACATACACTAAGAATCTCCCCTTGCCTTGCCTCCCACCACTCACAAGACACATTCTCAAGCTCACTCTCACTCTCGGCACAGACCAGCTCACAAAGTTAAAACATACAGCCATTTCTCCCACACCAGAGCTCTAAGGCCTAAGAGCTGGTGCTGTATTCAACTGCCCTTCCCACCGCACTCACAGACAGACACCCCCCTGGCGTCTCCCCTTGCCTTGCCTCCCACCACTCCCAAGACACATTCTCAAGCTCACTCTCACTCGCGGCACAGACCAGCTCCCAAAGTATAAAACATCCAGCCATTTCTCCCACACCAGAGCTCTAAGGGCTTAGAGCTCTTGCTGTTTCTGACCTTCCCTTGCCAGTGCTTTCACAGCCAAACATACACTAAGAATCTCCCCTTCCCTTGCCTCCCACCACTCCCAAGACACATTCGCAAGTTCACTCTCACTCTCGGCACAGACCAGCTCACAAAGTTAAAACATACAGCCATGTTTCCCTCTTAATATTTCTAAGGGCTTAATGCTCTTGCTGGTCCTCACCTTCCCTTGCCAGCACTTTCACACCCAGACAGACACTGCGGATGTACTTTTGCCTTGCCTCCCAGCACTCTCAATACACATTCGCAAGCTCACTCTCACTCTTCGCACAGACCAGCTCACAAAGTGCAAACATCCAGCCATTTCTCCCACACCAGAGCTCTAAGGGCTTAGAGCTCCTGCTGTTTCTGACCTTCCCTTGCCAGTGCTTTCACAGCCAAACATACACTAAGAATCTCCCCTTGCCTTGCCTCCCACCACTCCCAAGACACATTCGCAAGCTCACTCTCACTCTTCGCACAGACCAGCTCACAAAGTGCAAACATCCAGCCATTTCTCCCACACCAGACCTCTAAGGCCTAAGAGCTGGTGCTGTATTCAACTGCCCTTCCCACCGCACTCACACCAGACACCCCCCTGGCATCTCCCCTTGCCTTGCCTCCCACCACTCCCAAGAGACATTCTCAAGCTCACTCTCACTCTCGGCACAGACCAGCTCACAAAGTTAAAACATAGAGCCATTTCTCCCACACCAGAGCTCTAAGGGCTTAGAGCTCCTGCTGTTTCTGACCTTCCCTTGCCAGTGCTTTCACAGCCAAACATACACTAAGAATCTCCCCTTGCCTTGCCTCCCACCACTCCCAAGACACATTCGCAAGCTCACTCTCACTCTTCGCACAGACCAGCTCACAAAGTGCAAACATCCAGCCATTTCTCCCACACCAGAGCTCTAAGGGCTTAGAGCGCTTGCTGTTTCTGACCTTCCCTTGCCAGTGCTTTCACAGCCAAACATACACTAAGAATCTCCCCTTGCCTTGCCTCCCACCACTCCCAAGACACATTCGCAAGCTCCCTCTCACTCTCGGCACAGACCAGCTCACAAAGTTAAAACATCCAGCCATTTCTCCCACACCAGAGCTCTAAGGGCTTAGAGCTCTTGCTGTTTCTGACCTTCCCTTGCCAGTGCTTTCACAGCCAAACATACACTAAGAATCTCCCCTTGCCTTGCCTCCCACCACTCCCAAGACACATTCGCAAGTTCACTCTCACTCTCGGCACAGACCAGCTCACAAAGTTAAAACATACAGCCATGTTTCCCTCTTAATATTTCTAAGGGCTTAATGCTCTTGCTGGTCCTCACCTTCCCTTGCCAGCACTTTCACACCCAGACAGACACTGCGGATGTACTTTTGCCTTGCCTCCCAGCACTCTCAATACACATTCACAAGCTCACTATCACTCTTCGCACAGACCAGCTCACAAAGTGCAAACATCCAGCCATTTCTCCCACACCAGAGCTCTAAGGCCTAAGAGCTGGTGCTGTATTCAACTGCCCTTCCCACCGCACTCACAGCCAGACACCCCCCTGGCATCTCCCCTTGCCTTGCCTCCCACCACTCCCAAGACACATTCGCAAGCTCACTCTCACTCTCGGCACAGACCAGCTCACAAAGTTAAAACATACAGCCATTTCTCCCACACCAGACCTCTAAAGGCTTAGAGCGCTTGCTGTTTCTGACCTTCCCTTGCCAGTGCTTTCACAGCCAAACATACACTAAGAATCTCCCCTTGCCTTGCCTCCCACCACTCCCAAGACACATTCGCAAGCTCACTCTCACTCTCGGCACAGACCAGCTCACAAAGTTAAAACATACAGCCATGTTTCCCTCTTAATATTTCTAAGGGCTTAATGCTCTTGCTGGTCCTCACCTTCCCTTGCCAGCACTTTCACACCCAGACAGACACTGCGGATGTACTTTTGCCTTGCCTCCCAGCACTCTCAATACACATTCGCAAGCTCACTCTCACTCTTCGCACAGACCAGCTCACAAAGTGCAAACATCCAGCCATTTCTCCCACACCAGAGCTCTAAGGCCTAAGAGCTGGTGCTGTATTCAACTGCCCTTCCCACCGCACTCACAGCCAGACACCCCACTGGCATCTCCCCTTGCCTTGCCTCCCACCATTCCCAAGACACATTCTCAAGCTCCCTCTCACTCTCGGCACAGACCAGCTCACAAAGTTAAAACATCCAGCCATTTCTCCCACACCAGAGCTCTAAGGGCTTAGAGCTCTTGCTGTTTCTGACTTTCCCTTGCCAGTGCTTTCACAGCCAAACATACACTAAGAATCTCCCCTTGCCTTGCCTCCCACCACTCCCAAGACACATTCGCAAGTTCACTCTCACTCTCGGCACAGACCAGCTCACAAAGTTAAAACATACAGCCATGTTTCCCTCTTAATATTTCTAAGGGCTTAATGCTCTTGCTGGTCCTCACCTTCCCTTGCCAGCACTTTCACACCCAGACAGACACTGCGGATGTACTTTTGCCTTGCCTCCCAGCACTCTCAATACACATTCGCAAGCTCACTCTCACTCTTCGCACAGACCAGCTCACAAAGTGCAAACATCCAGCCATTTCTCCCACACCAGAGCTCTAAGGGCTTAGAGCTCCTGCTGTTTCTGACCTTCCCTTGCCAGTGCTTTCACAGCCAAACATACACTAAGAATCTCCCCTTGCCTTGCCTCCCACCACTCCCAAGACACATTCGCAAGTTCACTCTCACTCTCGGCACAGACCAGCTCACAAAGTTAAAACATCCAGCCATTTCTCCCACACCAGAGCTCTAAGGCCTAAGAGCTGGTGCTGTTTCTGACCTTCCCTTGCCAGTGCTTTCACAGCCAAACATACACTAAGAATCTCCCCTTGCCTTGCCTCCCACCACTCCCAAGACACATTCGCAAGCTCACTCTCACTCTCGGCACAGACCAGCTCACAAAGTAAAATACATTCAGCCATTTCTCCCACACCAGAGCTCTAAGGGCTTAGAGCTCTTGCTGTTTCTGACCTTCCCTTGCCAGTGCTTTCACAGCCAAACATACACTAAGAATCTCCCCTTGCCTTGCCTCCCACCACTCCCAAGACACATTCGCAAGTTCACTCTCACTCTCGGCACAGACCAGCTCACAAAGTTAAAACATACAGCCATGTTTCCCTCTTAATATTTCTAAGGGCTTAATGCTCTTGCTGGTCCTCACCTTCCCTTGCCAGCACTTTCACACCCAGACAGACACTGCGGATGTACTTTTGCCTTGCCTCCCAGCACTCTCAATACACATTCGCAAGCTCACTCTCACTCTTCGCACAGACCAGCTCACAAAGTGCAAACATCCAGCCATTTCTCCCACACCAGAGCTCTAAGGGCTTAGAGCTCCTGCTGTTTCTGACCTTCCCTTGCCAGTGCTTTCACAGCCAAACATACACTAAGAATCTCCCCTTGCCTTGCCTCCCACCACTCCCAAGACACATTCTCAAGCTCACTCTCACTCTCGGCACAGACCAGCTCACAAAGTTAAAACATCCAGCCATTTCTCCCACACCAGAGCTCTAAGGGCTTAGAGCTCTTGCTGTTTCAGACTTTCCCTTGCCAGTGCTTTCACAGCCAAACATATACTAATAATCTCCCCTTGCCTTGCCTCCCACCACTCCCAAGACACATTCGCAAGCTCCCTCACACTCTCGGCACAGAGCAGCTCACAAAGTTAAAACATCCAGCCATTTCTCCCACACCAGAGCTCTAAGGCCTAAGAGCTGGTGCTGTTTCTGACCATCCCTTGCCAGTGCTTTCACAGCCAAACATACACTAAGAATCTCCCCTTGCCTTGCCTCCCACCACTCCCAAGACACATTCGCAAGTTCACTCTCACTCTCGGCACAGACCAGCTCACAAAGTTAAAACATACAGCCATGTTTCCCTCTTAATATTTCTAAGGGCTTAATGCTCTTGCTGGTCCTCACCTTCCCTTGCCAGCACTTTCACACCCAGACAGACACTGCGGATGTACTTTTGCCTTGCCTCCCAGCACTCTCAATACACATTCGCAAGCTCACTCTCACTCTTCGCACAGACCAGCTCACAAAGTGCAAACATCCAGCCATTTCTCCCACACCAGAGCTCTAAGGGCTTAGAGCTCCTGCTGTTTCTGACCTTCCCTTGCCAGTGCTTTCACAGCCAAACATACACTAAGAATCTCCCCTTGCCTTGCCTCCCACCACTCCCAAGACACATTCGCAAGCTCACTCTCACTCTTCGCACAGACCAGCTCACAAAGTGCAAACATCCAGCCATTTCTCCCACACCAGACCTCTAAGGCCTAAGAGCTGGTGCTGTATTCAACTGCCCTTCCCACCGCACTCACACCAGACACCCCCCTGGCATCTCCCCTTGCCTTGCCTCCCACCACTCCCAAGAGACATTCTCAAGCTCACTCTCACTCTCGGCACAGACCAGCTCACAAAGTTAAAACATAGAGCCATTTCTCCCACACCAGAGCTCTAAGGGCTTAGAGCTCCTGCTGTTTCTGACCTTCCCTTGCCAGTGCTTTCACAGCCAAACATACACTAAGAATCTCCCCTTGCCTTGCCTCCCACCACTCACAAGACACATTCTCAAGCTCACTCTCACTCTCGGCACAGACCAGCTCACAAAGTTAAAACATACAGCCATTTCTCCCACACCAGAGCTCTAAGGCCTAAGAGCTGGTGCTGTATTCAACTGCCCTTCCCACCGCACTCACAGACACCCCCCTGGCGTCTCCCCTTGCCTTGCCTCCCACCACTCCCAAGACACATTCTCAAGCTCACTCTCACTCGCGGCACAGACCAGCTCCCAAAGTATAAAACATCCAGCCATTTCTCCCACACCAGAGCTCTAAGGGCTTAGAGCTCTTGCTGTTTCTGACCTTCCCTTGCCAGTGCTTTCACAGCCAAACATACACTAAGAATCTCCCCTTGCCTTGCCTCCCACCACTCCCAAGACACATTCGCAAGTTCACTCTCACTCTCGGCACAGACCAGCTCACAAAGTTAAAACATACAGCCATGTTTCCCTCTTAATATTTCTAAGGGCTTAATGCTCTTGCTGGTCCTCACCTTCCCTTGCCAGCACTTTCACACCCAGACAGACACTGCGGATGTACTTTTGCCTTGCCTCCCAGCACTCTCAATACACATTCGCAAGCTCACTCTCACTCTTCGCACAGACCAGCTCACAAAGTGCAAACATCCAGCCATTTCTCCCACACCAGAGCTCTAAGGGCTTAGAGCTCCTGCTGTTTCTGACCTTCCCTTGCCAGTGCTTTCACAGCCAAACATACACTAAGAATCTCCCCTTGCCTTGCCTCCCACCACTCCCAAGACACATTCGCAAGCTCACTCTCACTCTTCGCACAGACCAGCTCACAAAGTGCAAACATCCAGCCATTTCTCCCACACCAGACCTCTAAGGCCTAAGAGCTGGTGCTGTATTCAACTGCCCTTCCCACCGCACTCACACCAGACACCCCCCTGGCATCTCCCCTTGCCTTGCCTCCCACCACTCCCAAGACACATTCTCAAGCTCACTCTCACTCTCGGCACAGACCAGCTCACAAAGTTAAAACATAGAGCCATTTCTCCCACACCAGAGCTCTAAGGGCTTAGAGCTCCTGCTGTTTCTGACCTTCCCTTGCCAGTGCTTTCACAGCCAAACATACACTAAGAATCTCCCCTTGCCTTGCCTCCCACCACTCCCAAGACACATTCGCAAGCTCACTCTCACTCTTCGCACAGACCAGCTCACAAAGTGCAAACATCCAGCCATTTCTCCCACACCAGAGCTCTAAGGGCTTAGAGCGCTTGCTGTTTCTGACCTTCCCTTGCCAGTGCTTTCACAGCCAAACATACACTAAGAATCTCCCCTTGCCTTGCCTCCCACCACTCCCAAGACACATTCTCAAGCTCACTCTCACTCTCGGCACAGACCAGCTCACAAAGTTAAAACATCCAGCCATTTCTCCCACACCAGAGCTCTAAGGGCTTAGAGCTCTTGCTGTTTCTGACCTTCCCTTGCCAGTGCTTTCACAGCCAAACATACACTAAGAATCTCCCCTTGCCTTGCCTCCCACCACTCCCAAGACACATTCGCAAGTTCACTCTCACTCTCGGCACAGACCAGCTCACAAAGTTAAAACATACAGCCATGTTTCCCTCTTAATATTTCTAAGGGCTTAATGCTCTTGCTGGTCCTCACCTTCCCTTGCCAGCACTTTCACACCCAGACAGACACTGCGGATGTACTTTTGCCTTGCCTCCCAGCACTCTCAATACACATTCACAAGCTCACTATCACTCTTCGCACAGACCAGCTCACAAAGTGCAAACATCCAGCCATTTCTCCCACACCAGAGCTCTAAGGCCTAAGAGCTGGTGCTGTATTCAACTGCCCTTCCCACCGCACTCACAGCCAGACACCCCCCTGGCATCTCCCCTTGCCTTGCCTCCCACCACTCCCAAGACACATTCGCAAGCTCACTCTCACTCTCGGCACAGACCAGCTCACAAAGTTAAAACATACAGCCATTTCTCCCACACCAGACCTCTAAAGGCTTAGAGCGCTTGCTGTTTCTGACCTTCCCTTGCCAGTGCTTTCACAGCCAAACATACACTAAGAATCTCCCCTTGCCTTGCCTCCCACCACTCCCAAGACACATTCGCAAGCTCACTCTCACTCTCGGCACAGACCAGCTCACAAAGTTAAAACATACAGCCATGTTTCCCTCTTAATATTTCTAAGGGCTTAATGCTCTTGCTGGTCCTCACCTTCCCTTGCCAGCACTTTCACACCCAGACAGACACTGCGGATGTACTTTTGCCTTGCCTCCCAGCACTCTCAATACACATTCGCAAGCTCACTCTCACTCTTCGCACAGACCAGCTCACAAAGTGCAAACATCCAGCCATTTCTCCCACACCAGAGCTCTAAGGCCTAAGAGCTGGTGCTGTATTCAACTGCCCTTCCCACCGCACTCACAGCCAGACACCCCACTGGCATCTCCCCTTGCCTTGCCTCCCACCATTCCCAAGACACATTCTCAAGCTCACTCTCACTCTCGGCACAGACCAGCTCACAAAGTTAAAACATAGAGCCATTTCTCCCACACCAGAGCTCTAAGGGCTTAGAGCTCCTGCTGTTTCTGACCTTCCCTTGCCAGTGCTTTCACAGCCAAACATACACTAAGAATCTCCCCTTGCCTTGCCTCCCACCACTCCCAAGACACATTCGCAAGTTCACTCTCACTCTCGGCACAGACCAGCTCACAAAGTTAAAACATCCAGCCATTTCTCCCACACCAGAGCTCTAAGGCCTAAGAGCTGGTGCTGTTTCTGACCTTCCCTTGCCAGTGCTTTCACAGCCAAACATACACTAAGAATCTCCCCTTGCCTTGCCTCCCACCACTCCCAAGACACATTCGCAAGCTCCCTCTCACTCTCGGCACAGACCAGCTCACAAAGTTAAAACATCCAGCCATTTCTCCCACACCAGAGCTCTAAGGGCTTAGAGCTCTTGCTGTTTCTGACCTTCCCTTGCCAGTGCTTTCACAGCCAAACATACACTAAGAATCTCCCCTTGCCTTGCCTCCCACCACTCCCAAGACACATTCGCAAGTTCACTCTCACTCTCGGCACAGACCAGCTCACAAAGTTAAAACATACAGCCATGTTTCCCTCTTAATATTTCTAAGGGCTTAATGCTCTTGCTGGTCCTCACCTTCCCTTGCCAGCACTTTCACACCCAGACAGACACTGCGGATGTACTTTTGCCTTGCCTCCCAGCACTCTCAATACACATTCGCAAGCTCACTCTCACTCTTCGCACAGACCAGCTCACAAAGTGCAAACATCCAGCCATTTCTCCCACACCAGAGCTCTAAGGGCTTAGAGCTCCTGCTGTTTCTGACCTTCCCTTGCCAGTGCTTTCACAGCCAAACATACACTAAGAATCTCCCCTTGCCTTGCCTCCCACCACTCCCAAGACACATTCTCAAGCTCCCTCTCACTCTCGGCACAGACCAGCTCACAAAGTTAAAACATCCAGCCATTTCTCCCACACCAGAGCTCTAAGGGCTTAGAGCTCTTGCTGTTTCTGACTTTCCCTTGCCAGTGCTTTCACAGCCAAACATATACTAATAATCTCCCCTTGCCTTGCCTCCCACCACTCCCAAGACACATTCGCAAGCTCCCTCACACTCTCGGCACAGAGCAGCTCACAAAGTTAAAACATCCAGCCATTTCTCCCACACCAGAGCTCTAAGGCCTAAGAGCTGGTGCTGTTTCTGACCATCCCTTGCCAGTGCTTTCACAGCCAAACATACACTAAGAATCTCCCCTTGCCTTGCCTCCCACCACTCCCAAGACACATTCGCAAGTTCACTCTCACTCTCGGCACAGACCAGCTCACAAAGTTAAAACATACAGCCATGTTTCCCTCTTAATATTTCTAAGGGCTTAATGCTCTTGCTGGTCCTCACCTTCCCTTGCCAGCACTTTCACACCCAGACAGACACTGCGGATGTACTTTTGCCTTGCCTCCCAGCACTCTCAATACACATTCGCAAGCTCACTCTCACTCTTCGCACAGACCAGCTCACAAAGTGCAAACATCCAGCCATTTCTCCCACACCAGACCTCTAAGGCCTAAGAGCTGGTGCTGTATTCAACTGCCCTTCCCACCGCACTCACAGCCAGACACCCCCCTGGCATCTCCCCTTGCCTTGCCTCCCACCACTCCCAAGACACATTCTCAAGCTCACTCTCACTCTCGGCACAGACCAGCTCACAAAGTTAAAACATAGAGCCATTTCTCCCACACCAGAGCTCTAAGGGCTTAGAACTCCTGCTGTTTCTGACCTTCCCTTGCCCGTGCTTTCACAGCCAAACATACACTAAGAATCTCCCCTTGCCTTGCCTCCCACCACTCCCAACACACAGTCGCAAGCTCCCTCTCACTCTTCGCACAGACCAGCTCACAAAGTGCAAACATCCAGCCATTTCTCCCACACCAGAGCTCTAAGGGCTTAGAGCGCTTGCTGTTTCTGACCTTCCCTTGCCAGTGCTTTCACAGCCAAACATACACTAAGAATCTCCCCTTGCCTTGCCTCCCACCACTCCCAAGACACATTCTCAAGCTCCCTCTCACTCTCGGCACAGACCAGCTCACAAAGTTAAAACATCCAGCCATTTCTCCCACACCAGAGCTCTAAGGGCTTAGAGCTCTTGCTGTTTCTGACCTTCCCTTGCCAGTGCTTTCACAGCCAAACATACACTAAGAATCTCCCCTTGCCTTGCCTCCCACCACTCCCAAGACACATTCGCAAGTTCACTCTCACTCTCGGCACAGACCAGCTCACAAAGTTAAAACATACAGCCATGTTTCCCTCTTAATATTTCTAAGGGCTTAATGCTCTTGCTGGTCCTCACCTTCCCTTGCCAGCACTTTCACACCCAGACAGACACTGCGGATGTACTTTTGCCTTGCCTCCCAGCACTCTCAATACACATTCGCAAGCTCACTCTCACTCTTCGCACAGACCAGCTCACAAAGTGCAAACATCCAGCCATTTCTCCCACACCAGAGCTCTAAGGCCTAAGAGCTGGTGCTGTATTCAACTGCCCTTCCCACCGCACTCACAGACAGACACCCCCCTGGCATCTCCCCTTGCCTTGCCTCCCACCACTCCCAAGAGACATTCTCAAGCTCACTCTCACTCTCGGCACAGACCAGCTCACAAAGTTAAAACATACAGCCATTTCTCCCACACCAGACCTCTAAAGGCTTAGAGCGCTTGCTGTTTCTGACCTTCCCTTGCCAGTGCTTTCACAGCCAAACATACACTAAGAATCTCCCCTTCCCTTGCCTCCCACCACTCCCAAGACACATTCGCAAGTTCACTCTCACTCGCGGCACAGACCAGCTCACAAAGTTAAAACATCCAGCCATTTCTCCCACACCAGAGCTCTAAGGCCTAAGAGCTGGTGCTGTTTCTGACCTTCCCTTGCCAGTGCTTTCACAGCCAAACATACACTAAGAATCTCCCCTTGCCTTGCCTCCCACCACTCCCAAGACACATTCGCAAGCTCACTCTCACTCGCGGCACAGACCAGCTCACAAAGTTAAAACATCCAGCCATTTCTCCCACACCAGAGCTCTAAGGGCTTAGAGCGCTTGCTGTTTCTGACCTTCCCTTGCCAGTGCTTTCACAGCCAAACATACACTAAGAATCTCCCCTTCCCTTGCCTCCCACCACTCCCAAGACACATTCGCAAGCTCACTCTCACTCGCGGCACAGACCAGCTCACAAAGTGCAAACATCCAGCCATTTCTCCCACACCAGAGCTCTAAGGGCTTAGAGCGCTTGCTGTTTCTGACCTTCCCTTGCCAGTGCTTTCACAGCCAAACATACACGAAGAATCTCCCCTTGCCTTGCCTCCCACCACTCCCAAGACACATTCGCAAGCTCACTCTCACTCTCGGCACAGACCAGCTCACAAAGTTAAAACATCCAGCCATTTCTCCCACACCAGAGCTCTAAGGGCTTAGAGCTGGTGCTGTTTCTGACCTTCCCTTGCCAGTGCTTTCACAGCCAAACATACACTAAGAATCTCCCCTTGCCTTGCCTGCCACTACTCCCAAGAAAAATTCGCAAGCTCCCTCACACTCTCGGCACAGACCAGCTCCCAAAGTATAAAACATCCAGCCATTTCTCCCACACCAGAGCTCTAAGGGCTTAGAGCTCTTGCTGTTTCTGACCTTCCCTTGCCAGTGCTTTCACAGCCAAACATACACTAAGAATCTCCCCTTGCCTTGCCTCCCACCACTCCCAAGACACATTCGCAAGTTCACTCTCACTCTCGGCACAGACCAGCTCACAAAGTTAAAACATACAGCCATGTTTCCCTCTTAATATTTCTAAGGGCTTAATGCTCTTGCTGGTCCTCACCTTCCCTTGCCAGCACTTTCACACCCAGACAGACACTGCGGATGTACTTTTGCCTTGCCTCCCACCACTCTCAATACACATTCGCAAGCTCACTCTCACTCTTCGCACAGACCAGCTCACAAAGTGCAAACATCCAGCCATTTCTCCCACACCAGAGCTCTAAGGGCTTAGAGCTCCTGCTGTTTCTGACCTTCCCTTGCCAGTGCTTTCACAGCCAAACATACACTAAGAATCTCCCCTTGCCTTGCCTCCCACCACTCCCAAGACACATTCTCAAGCTCCCTCTCACTCTCGGCACAGACCAGCTCACAAAGTTAAAACATCCAGCCATTTCTCCCACACCAGAGCTCTAAGGCCTAAGAGCTGGTGCTGTTTCTGACCTTCCCTTGCCAGTGCTTTCACAGCCAAACATACACTAAGAATCTCCCCTTGCCTTGCCTCCCACCACTCCCAAGACACATTCGCAAGTTCACTCTCACTCTCGGCACAGACCAGCTCACAAAGTTAAAACATACAGCCATGTTTCCCTCTTAATATTTCTAAGGGCTTAATGCTCTTGCTGGTCCTCACCTTCCCTTGCCAGCACTTTCACACCCAGACAGACACTGCGGATGTACTTTTGCCTTGCCTCCCAGCACTCTCAATACACATTCGCAAGCTCACTCTCACTCTTCGCACAGACCAGCTCACAAAGTGCAAACATACAGCCATTTCTCCCACACCAGAGCTCTAAGGCCTAAGAGCTGGTGCTGTATTCAACTGCCCTTCCCACCGCACTCACAGCCAGACACCCCACTGGCATCTCCCCTTGCCTTGCCTCCCACCACTCCCAAGACACATTCGCAAGCTCCCTCTCACTCTCGGCACAGACCAGCTCACAAAGTTAAAACATACAGCCATTTCTCCCACACCAGACCTCTAAAGGCTTAGAGCGCTTGCTGTTTCTGACCTTCCCTTGCCAGTGCTTTCACAGCCAGACAGACACTAAGAATCTCCCCTTGCCTTGCCTCCCACCACTCCCAAGACACATTCGCAAGCTCCCTCTCACTCTCGGCACAGACCAGCTCACAAAGTTAAAACATACAGCCATGTTTCCCTCTTAATATTTCTAAGGGCTTAATGCTCTTGCTGGTCCTCACCTTCCCTTGCCAGCACTTTCACACCCAGGCAGACACTGCGGATGTACTTTTGCCTTGCCTCCCAGCACTCTCAATACACATTCGCAAGCTCACTCTCACTCTTCGCACAGACCAGCTCACAAAGTGCAAACATCCAGCCATTTCTCCCACACCAGAGCTCTAAGGGCTTAGAGCTCCTGCTGTTTCTGACCTTCCCTTGCCAGTGCTTTCACAGCCAAACATACACTAAGAATCTCCCCTTGCCTTGCCTCCCACCACTCCCAAGACACATTCGCAAGTTCACTCTCACTCTCGGCACAGACCAGCTCACAAAGTTAAAACATACAGCCATGTTTCCCTCTTAATATTTCTAAGGGCTTAATGCTCTTGCTGGTCCTCACCTTCCCTTGCCAGCACTTTCACACCCAGACAGACACTGCGGATGTACTTTTGCCTTGCCTCCCAGCACACTCAATACACATTCGCAAGCTCACTCTCACTCTTCGCACAGACCAGCTCACAAAGTGCAAACATCCAGCCATTTCTCCCACACCAGAGCTCTAAGGCCTAAGAGCTGGTGCTGTATTCAACTGCCCTTCCCACCGCACTCACAGACAGACACCCCACTGGCATCTCCCCTTGCCTTGCCTCCCACCATTCCCAAGACACATTCTCAAGCTCACTCTCACTCTCGGCACAGACCAGCTCACAAAGTAAAATACATTCAGCCATTTCTCCCACACCAGAGCTCTAAGGGCTTAGAGCTCTTGCTGTTTCTGACCTTCCCTTGCCAGTGCTTTCACAGCCAAACATACACTAAGAATCTCCCCTTCCCTTGCCTCCCACCACTCCCAAGACACATTCGCAAGCTCACTCTCACTCGCGGCACAGACCAGCTCACAAAGTGCAAACATCCAGCCATTTCTCCCACACCAGAGCTCTAAGGGCTTAGAGCGCTTGCTGTTTCTGGCCTTCCCTTGCCAGTGCTTTCACAGCCAAACATACACTAAGAATCTCCCCTTGCCTTGCCTCCCACCACTCCCAAGACACATTCGCAAGCTCACTCTCACTCGCGGCACAGACCAGCTCACAAAGTGCAAACATCCAGCCATTTCTCCCACACCAGAGCTCTAAGGGCTTAGAGCGCTTGCTGTTTCTGACCTTCCCTTGCCAGTGCTTTCACAGCCAAACATACACTAAGAATCTCCCCTTCCCTTGCCTCCCACCACTCCCAAGACACATTCGCAAGCTCACTCTCACTCGCGGCACAGACCAGCTCACAAAGTGCAAACATCCAGCCATTTCTCCCACACCAGAGCTCTAAGGGCTTAGAGCGCTTGCTGTTTCTGACCTTCCCTTGCCAGTGCTTTCACAGCCAAACATACACTAAGAATCTCCCCTTGCCTTGCCTCCCAACACTCCCAAGACACATTCGCAAGTTCACTCTCACTCTCGGCACAGACCAGCTCACAAAGTTAAAACATCCAGCCATGTTTCCCTCTTAATATTTCTAAGGGCTTAATGCTCTTGCTGGTCCTCACCTTCCCTTGCCAGCACTTTCACACCCAGACAGACACTGCGGATGTACTTTTGCCTTGCCTCCCAGCACTCTCAATACACATTCGCAAGCTCACTCTCACTCTTCGCACAGACCAGCTCACAAAGTGCAAACATCCAGCCATTTCTCCCACACCAGAGCTCTAAGGCCTAAGAGCTGGTGCTGTATTCAACTGCCCTTCCCACCGCACTCACAGCCAGACACCCCCCTGGCATCTCCCCTTGCCTTGCCTCCCACCACTCCCAAGACACATTCGCAAGCTCCCTCTCACTCTCGGCACAGACCAGCTCACAAAGTTAAAACATACAGCCATTTCTCCCACACCAGACCTCTAAAGGCTTAGAGCGCTTGCTGTTTTTGACCTTCCCTTGCCAGTGCTTTCACAGCCAAACATATACTAAGAATCTCCCCTTGCCTTGCCTCCCACCACTCCCAAGACACATTCGCAAGCTCACTCTCACTCTCGGCACAGACCAGCTCACAAAGTTAAAACATCCAGCCATTTCTCCCACACCAGAGCTCTAAGGCCTAAGAGCTGGTGCTGTTTCTGACCTTCCCTTGCCAGTGCTTTCACAGCCAAACATACACTAAGAATCTCCCCTTGCCTTGCCTGCCACTACTCCCAAGAAAAATTCGCAAGCTCCCTCACACTCTCGGCACAGACCAGCTCCCAAAGTATAAAACATCCAGCCATTTCTCCCACACCAGAGCTCTAAGGGCTTAGAGCTCTTGCTGTTTCTGACCTTCCCTTGCCAGTGCTTTCACAGCCAAACATACACTAAGAATCTCCCCTTGCCTTGCCTCCCACCACTCCCAAGACACATTCGCAAGTTCACTCTCACTCTCGGCACAGACCAGCTCACAAAGTTAAAACATACAGCCATGTTTCCCTCTTAATATTTCTAAGGGCTTAATGCTCTTGCTGGTCCTCACCTTCCCTTGCCAGCACTTTCACACCCAGACAGACACTGCGGATGTACTTTTGCCTTGCCTCCCAGCACTCTCAATACACATTCGCAAGCTCACTCTCACTCTTCGCACAGACCAGCTCACAAAGTGCAAACATCCAGCCATTTCTCCCACACCAGAGCTCTAAGGGATTAGAGCTCCTGCTGTTTCTGACCTTCCCTTGCCAGTGCTTTCACAGCCAAACATACACTAAGAATCTCCCCTTGCCTTGCCTCCCACCACTCCCAAGACACATTCGCAAGCTCCCTCACACTCTCGGCACAGACCAGCTCACAAAGTTAAAACATACAGCCATTTCTCCCACACCAGACCTCTAAAGGCTTAGAGCGCTTGCTGTTTCTGACCTTCCCTTGCCAGTGCTTTCACAGCCAGACAGACACTAAGAATCTCCCCTTGCCTTGCCTCCCACCACTCCCAAGACACATTCGCAAGCTCACTCTCACTCTCGGCACAGACCAGCTCACAAAGTTAAAACATACAGCCATGTTTCCCTCTTAATATTTCTAAGGGCTTAATGCTCTTGCTGGTCCTCACCTTCCCTTGCCAGCACTTTCACACCCAGGCAGACACTGCGGATGTACTTTTGCCTTGCCTCCCAGCACTCTCAATACACATTCGCAAGCTCACTCTCACTCTTCGCACAGACCAGCTCACAAAGTGCAAACATCCAGCCATTTCTCCCACACCAGAGCTCTAAGGGCTTAGAGCTCCTGCTGTTTCTGACCTTCCCTTGCCAGTGCTTTCACAGCCAAACATACACTAAGAATCTCCCCTTGCCTTGCCTCCCACCACTCCCAAGACACATTCGCAAGTTCACTCTCACTCTCGGCACAGACCAGCTCACAAAGTTAAAACATACAGCCATGTTTCCCTCTTAATATTTCTAAGGGCTTAATGCTCTTGCTGGTCCTCACCTTCCCTTGCCAGCACTTTCACACCCAGACAGACACTGCGGATGTACTTTTGCCTTGCCTCCCAGCACACTCAATACACATTCGCAAGCTCACTCTCACTCTTCGCACAGACCAGCTCACAAAGTGCAAACATCCAGCCATTTCTCCCACACCAGAGCTCTAAGGCCTAAGAGCTGGTGCTGTATTCAACTGCCCTTCCCACCGCACTCACAGACAGACACCCCACTGGCATCTCCCCTTGCCTTGCCTCCCACCATTCCCAAGACACATTCTCAAGCTCACTCTCACTCTCGGCACAGACCAGCTCACAAAGTAAAATACATTCAGCCATTTCTCCCACACCAGAGCTCTAAGGGCTTAGAGCTCTTGCTGTTTCTGACCTTCCCTTGCCAGTGCTTTCACAGCCAAACATACACTAAGAATCTCCCCTTCCCTTGCCTCCCACCACTCCCAAGACACATTCGCAAGCTCACTCTCACTCGCGGCACAGACCAGCTCACAAAGTGCAAACATCCAGCCATTTCTCCCACACCAGAGCTCTAAGGGCTTAGAGCGCTTGCTGTTTCTGGCCTTCCCTTGCCAGTGCTTTCACAGCCAAACATACACTAAGAATCTCCCCTTCCCTTGCCTCCCACCACTCCCAAGACACATTCGCAAGCTCACTCTCACTCGCGGCACAGACCAGCTCACAAAGTGCAAACATCCAGCCATTTCTCCCACACCAGAGCTCTAAGGGCTTAGAGCGCTTGCTGTTTCTGACCTTCCCTTGCCAGTGCTTTCACAGCCAAACATACACTAAGAATCTCCCCTTCCCTTGCCTCCCACCACTCCCAAGACACATTCGCAAGCTCACTCTCACTCGCGGCACAGACCAGCTCACAAAGTGCAAACATCCAGCCATTTCTCCCACACCAGAGCTCTAAGGGCTTAGAGCGCTTGCTGTTTCTGACCTTCCCTTGCCAGTGCTTTCACAGCCAAACATACACTAAGAATCTCCCCTTGCCTTGCCTCCCACCACTCCCAAGACACATTCGCAAGTTCACTCTCACTCTCGGCACAGACCAGCTCACAAAGTTAAAACATCCAGCCATGTTTCCCTCTTAATATTTCTAAGGGCTTAATGCTCTTGCTGGTCCTCACCTTCCCTTGCCAGCACTTTCACACCCAGACAGACACTGCGGATGTACTTTTGCCTTGCCTCCCAGCACTCTCAATACACATTCGCAAGCTCACTCTCACTCTTCGCACAGACCAGCTCACAAAGTGCAAACATCCAGCCATTTCTCCCACACCAGAGCTCTAAGGCCTAAGAGCTGGTGCTGTATTCAACTGCCCTTCCCACCGCACTCACAGCCAGACACCCCCCTGGCATCTCCCCTTGCCTTGCCTCCCACCACTCCCAAGACACATTCGCAAGCTCCCTCTCACTCTCGGCACAGACCAGCTCACAAAGTTAAAACATACAGCCATTTCTCCCACACCAGAACTCTAAAGGCTTAGAGCGCTTGCTGTTTTTGACCTTCCCTTGCCAGTGCTTTCACAGCCAAACATACACTAAGAATCTCCCCTTGCCTTGCCTCCCACCACTCCCAAGACACATTCGCAAGCTCACTCTCACTCTCGGCACAGACCAGCTCCCGATGTATAAAACATTCAGCCATTTCTCCCACACCAGAGCTCTAAGGGCTTAGAGCTCCTGCTGTTTCTGACCTTCCCTTGCCAGTGCTTTCACAGCCAAACATACACTAAGAATCTCCCCTTGCCTTGCCTCCCACCACTCCCAAGACACATTCGCAAGCTCACTCTCACTCTCGGCACAGACCAGCTCACAAAGTGCAAAACATTCAGCCATTTCTCCCACACCAGAGCTCTAAGGGCTTAGAGCTCCTGCTGTTTCTGACCTTCCCTTGCCAGTGCTTTCACAGCCAAACATACACTAAGAATCTCCCCTTGCCTTGCCTCCCACCACTCCCAAGACACATTCGCAAGCTCACTCTCACTCTCGGCACAGACCAGCTCACAAAGTTAAAACATACAGCCATGTTTCACTCTTAATATTTCTAAGGGCTTAATGCTCTTGCTGGTCCTCACCTTCCCTTGCCAGCACTTTCACACCCAGACAGACACTGCGGATGTACTTTTGCCTTGCCTCCCAGCACTCTCAATACACATTCGCAAGCTCACTCTCACTCTTCGCACAGACCAGCTCACAAAGTGCAAACATCCAGCCATTTCTCCCACACCAGAGCTCTAAGGGCTTAGAGCTCCTGCTGTTTCTGACCTTCCCTTGCCAGTGCTTTCACAGCCAAACATACACTAAGAATCTCCCCTTGCCTTGCCTCCCACCACTCCCAAGACACATTCTCAAGCTCCCTCTCACTCTCGGCACAGACCAGCTCACAAAGTTAAAACATACAGCCATGTTTCCCTCTTAATATTTCTAAGGGCTTAATGCTCTTGCTGGTCCTCACCTTCCCTTGCCAGCACTTTCACACCCAGACAGACACTGCGGATGTACTTTTGCCTTGCCTCCCAGCACTCTCAATACACATTCGCAAGCTCACTCTCACTCTTCGCACAGACCAGCTCACAAAGTGCAAACATCCAGCCATTTCTCCCACACCAGAGCTCTAAGGCCTAAGAGCTGGTGCTGTATTCAACTGCCCTTCCCACCGCACTCACAGCCAGACACCCCACAGGCATCTCCCCTTGCCTTGCCTCCCAACACTCCCAAGACACATTCTCAAGCTCACTCTCACTCTCGGCACAGACCAGCTCACAAAGTTAAAACATACAGCCATTTCTCCCACACCAGAGCTCTAAGGGCTTAGAGCTCCTGCTGTTTCTGACGTTCCCTTGCCAGTGCTTTCACAGCCAAACATAAACTAAGAATCTCCCCTTGCCTTGCCTCCCACCACTCCCAAGACACATTCTCAAGCTCCCTCTCACTCTCGGCACAGACCAGCTCACAAAGTGCAAACATCCAGCCATTTCTCCCACACCAGAGCTCTAAGGGCTTAGAGCTCCTGCTGTTTCTGACCTTCCCTTGCCAGTGCTTTCACAGCCAAACATACACTAAGAATCTCCCCTTGCCTTGCCTCCCACCACTCCCAAGACACATTCGCAAGTTCACTCTCACTCTCGGCACAGACCAGCTCACAAAGTTAAAACATACAGCCATGTTTCCCTCTTAATATTTCTAAGGGCTTAATGCTCTTGCTGGTCCTCACCTTCCCTTGCCAGCACTTTCACACCCAGACAGACACTGCGGATGTACTTTTGCCTTGCCTCCCAGCACACTCAATACACATTCGCAAGCTCACTCTCACTCT
Organism: Pelecanus crispus; assembly: GCF_030463565.1. NCBI lineage: Eukaryota > Metazoa > Chordata > Aves > Pelecaniformes > Pelecanidae > Pelecanus > Pelecanus crispus. Next base: position 15,798,262 of record NC_134645.1, read on the forward strand.
TCGCACAGACCAGCTCACAAAGTGCAAACATCCAGCCATTTCTCCCACACCAGAGCTCTAAGGCCTAAGAGCTGGTGCTGTATTCAACTGCCCTTCCCACCGCACTCACAGCCAGACACCCCACTGGCATCTCCCCTTGCCTTGCCTCCCACCATTCCCAAGACACATTCGCAAGCTCACTCTCACTCTCGGCACAGACCAGCTCACAAAGTAAAATACATTCAGCCATTTCTCCCACACCAGAGCTCTAAGGGCTTAGAGCTCTTGCTGTTTCTGACCTTCCCTTGCCAGTGCTTTCACAGCCAAACATACACTAAGAATCTCCCCTTCCCTTGCCTCCCACCACTCCCAAGACACATTCGCAAGTTCACTCTCACTCTCGGCACAGACCAGCTCACAAAGTTAAAACATCCAGCCATTTCTCCCACACCAGAGCTCTAAGGCCTAAGAGCTGGTGCTGTTTCTGACCTTCCCTTGCCAGTGCTTTCACAGCCAAACATACACTAAGAATCTCCCCTTGCCTTGCCTCCCACCACTCCCAAGACACATTCGCAAGCTCACTCTCACTCGCGGCACAGACCAGCTCACAAAGTTAAAACATCCAGCCATTTCTCCCACACCAGAGCTCTAAGGGCTTAGAGCTCTTGCTGTTTCTGACCTTCCCTTGCCAGTGCTTTCACAGCCAAACATACACTAAGAATCTCCCCTTGCCTTGCCTCCCACCACTCCCAAGACACATTCGCAAGCTCACTCTCACTCGCGGCACAGACCAGCTCACAAAGTGCAAACATCCAGCCATTTCTCCCACACCAGAGCTCTAAGGGCTTAGAGCGCTTGCTGTTTCTGACCTTCCCTTGCCAGTGCTTTCACAGCCAAACATACACTAAGAATCTCCCCTTGCCTTGCCTCCCACCACTCCCAAGACACATTCGCAAGCTCACTCTCACTCTCGGCACAGACCAGCTCACAAAGTTAAAACATCCAGCCATTTCTCCCACACCAGAGCTCTAAGGGCTTAGAGCTGGTGCTGTTTCTGACCTTCCCTTGCCAGTGCTTTCACAGCCAAACATACACTAAGAATCTCCCCTTGCCTTGCCTCCCACCACTCACAAGACACATTCGCAAGTTCACTCTCACTCTCGGCACAGACCAGCTCACAAAGTTAAAACATACAGCCATGTTTCCCTCTTAATATTTCTAAGGGCTTAATGCTCTTGCTGGTCCTCACCTTCCCTTGCCAGCACTTTCACACCCAGACAGACACTGCGGATGTACTTTTGCCTTGCCTCCCAGCACTCTCAATACACATTCGCAAGCTCACTCTCACTCTTCGCACAGACCAGCTCACAAAGTGCAAACATACAGCCATTTCTCCCACACCAGAGCTCTAAGGCCTAAGAGCTGGTGCTGTATTCAACTGCCCTTCCCACCGCACTCACAGCCAGACACCCCACTGGCATCTCCCCTTGCCTTGCCTCCCACCACTCCCAAGACACATTCTCAAGCTCCCTCTCACTCTCGGCACAGACCAGCTCACAAAGTTAAAACATACAGCCATTTCTCCCACACCAGACCTCTAAAGGCTTAGAGCGCTTGCTGTTTCTGACCTTCCCTTGCCAGTGCTTTCACAGCCAAACATACACTAAGAATCGCCCCTTGCCTTGCCTCCCACCACTCCCAAGACAAATTCGCAAGCTCCCTCACACTCTCGGCACAGACCAGCTCTCAAAGTTAAAACATACAGCCATTTCTCCCACACCAGAGCTCTAAGGCCTAAGAGCTGGTGCTGTTTCTGACCTTCCCTTGCCAGTGCTTTCACAGCCAAACATACACTAAGAATCTCCCCTTGCCTTGCCTCCCACCACTCCCAAGACACATTCGCAAGTTCACTCTCACTCTCGGCACAGACCAGCTCACAAAGTTAAAACATACAGCCATGTTTCCCTCTTAATATTTCTAAGGGCTTAATGCTCTTGCTGGTCCTCACCTTCCCTTGCCAGCACTTTCACACCCAGACAGACACTGCGGATGTACTTTTGCCTTGCCTCCCACCACTCTCAATACACATTCGCAAGCTCACTCTCACTCTTCGCACAGACCAGCTCACAAAGTGCAAACATCCAGCCATTTCTCCCACACCAGAGCTCTAAGGGCTTAGAGCTCCTGCTGTTTCTGACCTTCCCTTGCCAGTGCTTTCACAGCCAAACATATACTAAGAATCTCCCCTTGCCTTGCCTCCCACCACTCCCAAGACACATTCGCAAGCTCACTCTCACTCTCGGCACAGAGCAGCTCACAAAGTTAAAACATCCAGCCATTTCTCCCACACCAGACCTCTAAGGCCTAAGAGCTGGTGCTGTTTCTGACCTTCCCTTGCCAGTGCTTTCACAGCCAAACATACACTAAGAATCTCCCCTTGCCTTGCCTCCCACCACTCCCAAGACACATTCGCAAGTTCACTCTCACTCTCGGCACAGACCAGCTCACAAAGTTAAAACATACAGCCATGTTTCCCTATTAATATTTCTAAGGGCTTAATGCTCTTGCTGGTCCTCACCTTCCCTTGCCAGCACTTTCACACCCAGACAGACACTGCGGATGTACTTTTGCCTTGCCTCCCACCACTCTCAATACACATTCGCAAGCTCACTCTCACTCTTCGCACAGACCAGCTCACAAAGTGCAAACATCCAGCCATTTCTCCCACACCAGAGCTCTAAGGCCTAAGAGCTGGTGCTGTATTCAACTGCCCTTCCCACCGCACTCACAGCCAGACACCCCACTGGCATCTCCCCTTGCCTTGCCTCCCACCACTCCCAAGACACATTCTCAAGCTCACTCTCACTCTCGGCACAGACCAGCTCACAAAGTTAAAACATACAGCCATTTCTCCCACACCAGACCTCTAAAGGCTTAGAGCGCTTGCTGTTTCTGACCTTCCCTTGCCAGTGCTTTCACAGCCAAACATACACTAAGAATCTCCCCTTGCCTTGCCTCCCACCACTCCCAAGACACATTCGCAAGCTCACTCTCACTCTCGGCACAGACCAGCTCACAAAGTTAAAACATACAGCCATGTTTCCCTCTTAATATTTCTAAGGGCTTAATGCTCTTGCTGGTCCTCACCTTCCCTTGCCAGCACTTTCACACCCAGACAGACACTGCGGATGTACTTTTGCCTTGCCTCCCAGCACTCTCAATACACATTCGCAAGCTCACTCTCACTCTTCGCACAGACCAGCTCACAAAGTGCAAACATCCAGCCATTTCTCCCACACCAGAGCTCTAAGGGCTTAGAGCTCCTGCTGTTTCTGACCTTCCCTTGCCAGTGCTTTCACAGCCAAACATACACTAAGAATCTCCCCTTGCCTTGCCTCCCACCACTCCCAAGACACATTCTCAAGCTCACTCTCACTCTCGGCACAGACCAGCTCACAAAGTTAAAACATCCAGCCATTTCTCCCACACCAGAGCTCTAAGGCCTAAGAGCTGGTGCTGTATTCAACTGCCCTTCCCACCGCACTCACAGACAGACACCCCCCTGGCATCTCCCCTTGCCTTGCCTCCCACCACTCCCAAGACACATTCTCAAGCTCACTCTCACTCTCGGCACAGACCAGCTCCCAAAGTATAAAACATCCAGCCATTTCTCCCACACCAGAGCTCTAAGGGCTTAGAGCTCTTGCTGTTTCTGACCTTCCCTTGCCAGTGCTTTCACAGCCAAACATACACTAAGAATCTCCCCTTGCCTTGCCTCCCACCACTCCCAAGACACATTCTCAAGCTCCCTCTCACTCTCGGCACAGACCAGCTCCCAAAGTGCAAACATCCAGCCATTTCTCCCACACCAGAGCTCTAAGGGCTTAGAGCTCCTGCTGTTTCTGACCTTCCCTTGCCAGTGCTTTCACAGCCAAACATACACTAAGAATCTCCCCTTGCCTTGCCTCCCACCACTCCCAAGACACATTCGCAAGTTCACTCTCACTCTCGGCACAGACCAGCTCACAAAGTTAAAACATACAGCCATGTTTCCCTCTTAATATTTCTAAGGGCTTAATGCTCTTGCTGGTCCTCACCTTCCCTTGCCAGCACTTTCACACCCAGACAGACACTGCGGATGTACTTTTGCCTTGCCTCCCAGCACTCTCAATACACATTCGCAAGCTCACTCTCACTCTTCGCACAGACCAGCTCACAAAGTGCAAACATCCAGCCATTTCTCCCACACCAGAGCTCTAAGGCCTAAGAGCTGGTGCTGTATTCAACTGCCCTTCCCACCGCACTCACAGCCAGACACCCCACTGGCATCTCCCCTTGCCTTGCCTCCCACCATTCCCAAGACACATTCGCAAGCTCACTCTCACTCTCGGCACAGACCAGCTCACAATGTAAAATACATTCAGCCATTTCTCCCACACCAGAGCTCTAAGGGCTTAGAGCTCTTGCTGTTTCTGACCTTCCCTTGCCAGTGCTTTCACAGCCAAACATACACTAAGAATCTCCCCTTCCCTTGCCTCCCACCACTCCCAAGACACATTCGCAAGTTCACTCTCACTCTCGGCACAGACCAGCTCACAAAGTTAAAACATCCAGCCATTTCTCCCACACCAGAGCTCTAAGGCCTAAGAGCTGGTGCTGTTTCTGACCTTCCCTTGCCAGTGCTTTCACAGCCAAACATACACTAAGAATCTCCCCTTGCCTTGCCTCCCACCACTCCCAAGACACATTCGCAAGCTCACTCTCACTCGCGGCACAGACCAGCTCACAAAGTTAAAACATCCAGCCATTTCTCCCACACCAGAGCTCTAAGGGCTTAGAGCTCTTGCTGTTTCTGACCTTCCCTTGCCAGTGCTTTCACAGCCAAACATACACTAAGAATCTCCCCTTGCCTTGCCTCCCACCACTCACAAGACACATTCGCAAGCTCACTCTCACTCGCGGCACAGACCAGCTCACAAAGTTAAAACATACAGCCATGTTTCCCTCTTAATATTTCTAAGGGCTTAATGCTCTTGCTGGTCCTCACCTTCCCTTGCCAGCACTTTCACACCCAGACAGACAATGCGGATGTACTTTTGCCTTGCCTCCCAGCACTCTCAATACACATTCGCAAGCTCACTCTCACTCTTCGCACAGACCAGCTCACAAAGTGCAAACATCCAGCCATTTCTCCCACACCAGAGCTCTAAGGCCTAAGAGCTGGTGCTGTATTCAACTGCCCTTCCCACCGCACTCACAGCCAGACACCCCACTGGCATCTCCCCTTGCCTTGCCTCCCACCACTCCCAAGACACATTCTCAAGCTCCCTCTCACTCTCGGCACAGACCAGCTCACAAAGTTAAAACATACAGCCATTTCTCCCACACCAGACCTCTAAAGGCTTAGAGCGCTTGCTGTTTCTGACCTTCCCTTGCCAGTGCTTTCACAGCCAAACATACACTAAGAATCGCCCCTTGCCTTGCCTCCCACCACTCCCAAGACAAATTCGCAAGCTCCCTCACACTCTCGGCACAGACCAGCTCTCAAAGTTAAAACATACAGCCATTTCTCCCACACCAGAGCTCTAAGGCCTAAGAGCTGGTGCTGTTTCTGACCTTCCCTTGCCAGTGCTTTCACAGCCAAACATACACTAAGAATCTCCCCTTGCCTTGCCTCCCACCACTCCCAAGACACATTCGCAAGTTCACTCTCACTCTCGGCACAGACCAGCTCACAAAGTTAAAACATACAGCCATGTTTCCCTCTTAATATTTCTAAGGGCTTAATGCTCTTGCTGGTCCTCACCTTCCCTTGCCAGCACTTTCACACCCAGACAGACACTGCGGATGTACTTTTGCCTTGCCTCCCACCACTCTCAATACACATTCGCAAGCTCACTCTCACTCTTCGCACAGACCAGCTCACAAAGTGCAAACATCCAGCCATTTCTCCCACACCAGAGCTCTAAGGGCTTAGAGCTCCTGCTGTTTCTGACCTTCCCTTGCCAGTGCTTTCACAGCCAAACATATACTAAGAATCTCCCCTTGCCTTGCCTCCCACCACTCCCAAGACACATTCGCAAGCTCACTCTCACTCTCGGCACAGAGCAGCTCACAAAGTTAAAACATCCAGCCATTTCTCCCACACCAGACCTCTAAGGCCTAAGAGCTGGTGCTGTTTCTGACCTTCCCTTGCCAGTGCTTTCACAGCCAAACATACACTAAGAATCTCCCCTTGCCTTGCCTCCCACCACTCCCAAGACACATTCGCAAGTTCACTCTCACTCTCGGCACAGACCAGCTCACAAAGTTAAAACATACAGCCATGTTTCCCTATTAATATTTCTAAGGGCTTAATGCTCTTGCTGGTCCTCACCTTCCCTTGCCAGCACTTTCACACCCAGACAGACACTGCGGATGTACTTTTGCCTTGCCTCCCACCACTCTCAATACACATTCGCAAGCTCACTCTCACTCTTCGCACAGACCAGCTCACAAAGTGCAAACATCCAGCCATTTCTCCCACACCAGAGCTCTAAGGCCTAAGAGCTGGTGCTGTATTCAACTGCCCTTCCCACCGCACTCACAGCCAGACACCCCACTGGCATCTCCCCTTGCCTTGCCTCCCACCACTCCCAAGACACATTCTCAAGCTCACTCTCACTCTCGGCACAGACCAGCTCACAAAGTTAAAACATACAGCCATTTCTCCCACACCAGACCTCTAAAGGCTTAGAGCGCTTGCTGTTTCTGACCTTCCCTTGCCAGTGCTTTCACAGCCAAACATACACTAAGAATCTCCCCTTGCCTTGCCTCCCACCACTCCCAAGACACATTCGCAAGCTCACTCTCACTCTCGGCACAGACCAGCTCACAAAGTTAAAACATACAGCCATGTTTCCCTCTTAATATTTCTAAGGGCTTAATGCTCTTGCTGGTCCTCACCTTCCCTTGCCAGCACTTTCACACCCAGACAGACACTGCGGATGTACTTTTGCCTTGCCTCCCAGCACTCTCAATACACATTCGCAAGCTCACTCTCACTCTTCGCACAGACCAGCTCACAAAGTGCAAACATCCAGCCATTTCTCCCACACCAGAGCTCTAAGGGCTTAGAGCTCCTGCTGTTTCTGACCTTCCCTTGCCAGTGCTTTCACAGCCAAACATACACTAAGAATCTCCCCTTGCCTTGCCTCCCACCACTCCCAAGACACATTCTCAAGCTCACTCTCACTCTCGGCACAGACCAGCTCACAAAGTTAAAACATCCAGCCATTTCTCCCACACCAGAGCTCTAAGGCCTAAGAGCTGGTGCTGTATTCAACTGCCCTTCCCACCGCACTCACAGACAGACACCCCCCTGGCATCTCCCCTTGCCTTGCCTCCCACCACTCCCAAGACACATTCTCAAGCTCACTCTCACTCTCGGCACAGACCAGCTCCCAAAGTATAAAACATCCAGCCATTTCTCCCACACCAGAGCTCTAAGGGCTTAGAGCTCTTGCTGTTTCTGACCTTCCCTTGCCAGTGCTTTCACAGCCAAACATACACTAAGAATCTCCCCTTGCCTTGCCTCCCACCACTCCCAAGACACATTCTCAAGCTCCCTCTCACTCTCGGCACAGACCAGCTCCCAAAGTGCAAACATCCAGCCATTTCTCCCACACCAGAGCTCTAAGGGCTTAGAGCTCCTGCTGTTTCTGACCTTCCCTTGCCAGTGCTTTCACAGCCAAACATACACTAAGAATCTCCCCTTGCCTTGCCTCCCACCACTCCCAAGACACATTCGCAAGTTCACTCTCACTCTCGGCACAGACCAGCTCACAAAGTTAAAACATACAGCCATGTTTCCCTCTTAATATTTCTAAGGGCTTAATGCTCTTGCTGGTCCTCACCTTCCCTTGCCAGCACTTTCACACCCAGACAGACACTGCGGATGTACTTTTGCCTTGCCTCCCAGCAGACTCAATACACATTCGCAAGCTCACTCTCACTCTTCGCACAGACCAGCTCACAAAGTGCAAACATCCAGCCATTTCTCCCACACCAGAGCTCTAAGGCCTAAGAGCTGGTGCTGTATTCAACTGCCCTTCCCACCGCACTCACAGCCAGACACCCCACTGGCATCTCCCCTTGCCTTGCCTCCCACCATTCCCAAGACACATTCGCAAGCTCACTCTCACTCTCGGCACAGACCAGCTCACAATGTAAAATACATTCAGCCATTTCTCCCACACCAGAGCTCTAAGGGCTTAGAGCTCTTGCTGTTTCTGACCTTCCCTTGCCAGTGCTTTCACAGCCAAACATACACTAAGAATCTCCCCTTCCCTTGCCTCCCACCACTCCCAAGACACATTCGCAAGTTCACTCTCACTCTCGGCACAGACCAGCTCACAAAGTTAAAACATCCAGCCATTTCTCCCACACCAGAGCTCTAAGGCCTAAGAGCTGGTGCTGTTTCTGACCTTCCCTTGCCAGTGCTTTCACAGCCAAACATACACTAAGAATCTCCCCTTGCCTTGCCTCCCACCACTCCCAAGACACATTCGCAAGCTCACTCTCACTCGCGGCACAGACCAGCTCACAAAGTTAAAACATCCAGCCATTTCTCCCACACCAGAGCTCTAAGGGCTTAGAGCTCTTGCTGTTTCTGACCTTCCCTTGCCAGTGCTTTCACAGCCAAACATACACTAAGAATCTCCCCTTGCCTTGCCTCCCACCACTCCCAAGACACATTCGCAAGCTCACTCTCACTCGCGGCACAGACCAGCTCACAAAGTGCAAACATCCAGCCATTTCTCCCACACCAGAGCTCTAAGGGCTTAGAGCGCTTGCTGTTTCTGACCTTCCCTTGCCAGTGCTTTCACAGCCAAACATACACTAAGAATCTCCCCTTGCCTTGCCTCCCACCACTCCCAAGACACATTCGCAAGCTCACTCTCACTCTCGGCACAGACCAGCTCACAAAGTTAAAACATCCAGCCATTTCTCCCACACCAGAGCTCTAAGGGCTTAGAGCTCTTGCTGTTTCTGACCTTCCCTTGCCAGTGCTTTCACAGCCAAACATACACTAAGAATCTCCCCTTGCCTTGCCTCCCACCACTCCCAAGACACATTCGCAAGTTCACTCTCACTCTCGGCACAGACCAGCTCACAAAGTTAAAACATACAGCCATGTTTCCCTCTTAATATTTCTAAGGGCTTAATGCTCTTGCTGGTCCTCACCTTCCCTTGCCAGCACTTTCACACCCAGACAGACACTGCGGATGTACTTTTGCCTTGCCTCCCACCACTCTCAATACACATTCGCAAGCTCACTCTCACTCTTCGCACAGACCAGCTCACAAAGTGCAAACATCCAGCCATTTCTCCCACACCAGAGCTCTAAGGCCTAAGAGCTGGTGCTGTATTCAACTGCCCTTCCCACCGCACTCACAGCCAGACACCCCACTGGCATCTCCCCTTGCCTTGCCTCCCACCACTCCCAAGACACATTCTCAAGCTCCCTCTCACTCTCGGCACAGACCAGCTCACAAAGTTAAAACATACAGCCATTTCTCCCACACCAGACCTCTAAAGGCTTAGAGCGCTTGCTGTTTCTGACCTTCCCTTGCCAGTGCTTTCACAGCCAAACATACACTAAGAATCTCCCCTTGCCTTGCCTCCCACCACTCCCAAGACAAATTCGCAAGCTCCCTCACAGTCTCGGCACAGACCAGCTCACAAAGTTAAAACATACAGCCATTTCTCCCACACCAGAGCTCTAAGGCCTAAGAGCTGGTGCTGTTTCTGACCTTCCCTTGCCAGTGCTTTCACAGCCAAACATACACTAAGAATCTCCCCTTGCCTTGCCTCCCACCACTCCCAAGACACATTCGCAAGTTCACTCTCACTCTCGGCACAGACCAGCTCACAAAGTTAAAACATACAGCCATGTTTCCCTCTTAATATTTCTAAGGGCTTAATGCTCTTGCTGGTCCTCACCTTCCCTTGCCAGCACTTTCACACCCAGACAGACACTGCGGATGTACTTTTGCCTTGCCTCCCACCACTCTCAATACACATTCGCAAGCTCACTCTCACTCTTCGCACAGACCAGCTCACAAAGTGCAAACATCCAGCCATTTCTCCCACACCAGAGCTCTAAGGCCTAAGAGCTGGTGCTGTATTCAACTGCCCTTCCCACCGCACTCACAGACAGACACCCCCCTGGCATCTCCCCTTGCCTTGCCTCCCACCACTCCCAACACACATTCGCAAGCTCACTCTCACTCTCGGCACAGACCAGCTCACAAAGTATAAAACATCCAGCCATTTCTCCCACACCAGAGCTCTAAGGGCTTAGAGCTCCTGCTGTTTCTGACCTTCCCTTGCCAGTGCTTTCACAGCCAAACATACACTAAGAATCTCCCCTTGCCTTGCCTCCCACCACTCCCAAGACACATTCGCAAGTTCACTCTCACTCTCGGCACAGACCAGCTCACAAAGTTAAAACATACAGCCATGTTTCACTCTTAATATTTCTAAGGGCTTAATGCTCTTGCTGGTCCTCACCTTCCCTTGCCAGCACTTTCACACCCAGACAGACACTGCGGATGTACTTTTGCCTTGCCTCCCAGCACTCTCAATACACATTCGCAAGCTCACTCTCACTCTTCGCACAGACCAGCTCACAAAGTTAAAACATCCAGCCATTTCTCCCACACCAGACCTCTAAGGCCTAAGAGCTGGTGCTGTTTCTGACCTTCCCTTGCCAGTGCTTTCACAGCCAAACATACACTAAGAATCTCCCCTTGCCTTGCCTCCCACCACTCCCAAGACACATTCGCAAGTTCACTCTCACTCTCGGCACAGACCAGCTCACAAAGTTAAAACATACAGCCATGTTTCCCTCTTAATATTTCTAAGGGCTTAATGCTCTTGCTGGTCCTCACCTTCCCTTGCCAGCACTTTCACACCCAGACAGACACTGCGGATGTACTTTTGCCTTGCCTCCCAGCACTCTCAATACACATTCGCAAGCTCACTCTCACTCTTCGCACAGACCAGCTCACAAAGTGCAAACATCCAGCCATTTCTCCCACACCAGAGCTCTAAGGCCTAAGAGCTGGTGCTGTATTCAACTGCCCTTCCCACCGCACTCACAGCCAGACACCCCACTGGCATCTCCCCTTGCCTTGCCTCCCACCATTCCCAAGACACATTCGCAAGCTCACTCTCACTCTCGGCACAGACCAGCTCCCAAAGTATAATACATTCAGCCATTTCTCCCACACCAGGGCTCTAAGGTCTTAGAGCTCCAGCTGTTTCTGACCTTCCCTTGCCAGTGCTTTCACAGCCAAACATACACTAAGAATCTCCCCTTGCCTTGCCTCCCACCACTCCCAAGACAAATTCTCAAGCTCACTCTCACTCTCGGCACAGACCAGCTCACAAAGTTAAAACATACAGCCATTTCTCCCACACCAGACCTCTAAAGGCTTAGAGCGCTTGCTGTTTCTGACCTTCCCTTGCCAGTGCTTTCACAGCCAAACATACACTAAGAATCTCCCCTTGCCTTGCCTCCCACCACTCCCAACACACATTCGCAAGCTCCCTCACACTCTCGGCACAGACCAGCTCACAAAGTTAAAACATACAGCCATTTCTCCCACACCAGACCTCTAAGGCCTAAGAGCTGGTGCTGTTTCTGACCTTCCCTTGCCAGTGCTTTCACAGCCAAACATACACTAAGAATCTCCCCTTGCCTTGCCTCCCACCACTCCCAAGACACATTCGCAAGTTCACTCTCACTCTCGGCACAGACCAGCTCACAAAGTTAAAACATACAGCCATGTTTCCCTCTTAATATTTCTAAGGGCTTAATGCTCTTGCTGGTCCTCACCTTCCCTTGCCAGCACTTTCACACCCAGACAGACACTGCGGATGTACTTTTGCCTTGCCTCCCAGCACTCTCAATACACATTCGCAAGCTCACTCTCACTCTTCGCACAGACCAGCTCACAAAGTGCAAACATCCAGCCATTTCTCCCACACCAGAGCTCTAAGGCCTAAGAGCTGGTGCTGTATTCAACTGCCCTTCCCACCGCACTCACAGACAGACACCCCCCTGGCATCTCCCCTTTCCTTGCCTCCCACCACTCCCAACACACATTCACAAGCTCACTCTCACTCTCGGCACAGACCAGCTCCCAAAGTATAAAACATCCAGCCATTTCTCCCACACCAGAGCTCTAAGGGCTTAGAGCTCCTGCTGTTTCTGACCTTCCCTTGCCAGTGCTTTCACAGCCAAACATACACTAAGAATCTCCCCTTGCCTTGCCTCCCACCACTCCCAAGACACATTCGCAAGTTCACTCTCACTCTCGGCACAGACCAGCTCACAAAGTTAAAACATACAGCCATGTTTCCCTCTTAATATTTCTAAGGGCTTAATGCTCTTGCTGGTCCTCACCTTCCCTTGCCAGCACTTTCACACCCAGACAGACACTGCGGATGTACTTTTGCCTTGCCTCCCAGCACTCTCAATACACATTCGCAAGCTCACTCTCACTCTTCGCACAGACCAGCTCACAAAGTGCAAACATCCAGCCATTTCTCCCACACCAGAGCTCTAAGGCCTAAGAGCTGGTGCTGTATTCAACTGCCCTTCCCACCGCACTCACAGACAGACACCCCCCTGGCATCTCCCCTTGCCTTGCCTCCCACCACTCCCAACACACATTCGCAAGCTCACTCTCACTCTCGGCACAGACCAGCTCCCAAAGTATAAAACATCCAGCCATTTCTCCCACACCAGAGCTCTAAGGGCTTAGAGCTCCTGCTGTTTCTGACCTTCCCTTGCCAGTGCTTTCACAGCCAAACATACACTAAGAATCTCCCCTTGCCTTGCCTCCCACCACTCCCAAGACACATTCGCAAGTTCACTCTCACTCTCGGCACAGACCAGCTCACAAAGTTAAAACATACAGCCATGTTTCCCTCTTAATATTTCTAAGGGCTTAATGCTCTTGCTGGTCCTCACCTTCCCTTGCCAGCACTTTCACACCCAGACAGACACTGCGGATGTACTTTTGCCTTGCCTCCCAGCACTCTCAATACACATTCGCAAGCTCACTCTCACTCTTCGCACAGACCAGCTCACAAAGTGCAAACATCCAGCCATTTCTCCCACACCAGAGCTCTAAGGGCTTAGAGCTCCTGCTGTTTCTGACCTTCCCTTGCCAGTGCTTTCACAGCCAAACATATACTAAGAATCTCCCCTTGCCTTGCCTCCCACCACTCCCAAGACACATTCGCAAGCTCCCTCACACTCTCGGCACAGACCAGCTCACAAAGTATAAAACATACAGCCATTTCTCCCACACCAGACCTCTAAGGCCTAAGAGCTGGTGCTGTTTCTGACCTTCCCTTGCCAGTGCTTTCACAGCCAAACATACACTAAGAATCTCCCCTTGCCTTGCCTCCCACCACTCCCAAGACACATTCGCAAGTTCACTCTCACTCTCGGCACAGACCAGCTCACAAAGTTAAAACATACAGCCATGTTTCCCTCTTAATATTTCTAAGGGCTTAATGCTCTTGCTGGTCCTCACCTTCCCTTGCCAGCACTTTCACACCCAGACAGACACTGCGGATGTACTTTTGCCTTGCCTCCCAGCACTCTCAATACACATTCGCAAGCTCACTCTCACTCTTCGCACAGACCAGCTCACAAAGTGCAAACATCCAGCCATTTCTCCCACACCAGAGCTCTAAGGCCTAAGAGCTGGTGCTGTATTCAACTGCCCTTCCCACCGCACTCACAGCCAGACACCCCACTGGCATCTCCCCTTGCCTTGCCTCCCACCACTCCCAAGACACATTCTCAAGCTCCCTCTCACTCTCGGCACAGACCAGCTCACAAAGTTAAAACATACAGCCATTTCTCCCACACCAGACCTCTAAAGGCTTAGAGCGCTTGCTGTTTCTGACCTTCCCTTGCCAGTGCTTTCACAGCCAAACATACACTAAGAATCTCCCCTTGCCTTGCCTCCCACCACTCCCAAGACACATTCGCAAGCTCACTCTCACTCTCGGCACAGACCAGCTCACAAAGTTAAAACATACAGCCATGTTTCCCTCTTAATATTTCTAAGGGCTTAATGCTCTTGCTGGTCCTCACCTTCCCTTGCCAGCACTTTCACACCCAGACAGACACTGCGGATGTACTTTTGCCTTGCCTCCCAGCACTCTCAATACACATTCGCAAGCTCACTCTCACTCTTCGCACAGACCAGCTCACAAAGTGCAAACATCCAGCCATTTCTCCCACACCAGAGCTCTAAGGGCTTAGAGCTCCTGCTGTTTCTGACCTTCCCTTGCCAGTGCTTTCACAGCCAAACATACACTAAGAATCTCCCCTTCCCTTGCCTCCCACCACTCCCAAGACACATTCTCAAGCTCCCTCTCACTCTCGGCACAGACCAGCTCACATAGTTAAAACATACAGCCATTTCTCCCACACCAGACCTCTAAGGCCTAAGAGCTGGTGCTGTATTCAACTGCCCTTCCCACCGCACTCACAGACAGACACCCCCCTGGCATCTCCCCTTTCCTTGCCTCCCACCACTCCCAACACACATTCACAAGCTCACTCTCACTCTCGGCACAGACCAGCTCACAAAGTATAAAACATCCAGCCATTTCTCCCACACCAGAGCTCTAAGGGCTTAGAGCTCCTGCTGTTTCTGACCTTCCCTTGCCAGTGCTTTCACAGCCAAACATACACTAAGAATCTCCCCTTGCCTTGCCTCCCACCACTCCCAAGACACATTCGCAAGTTCACTCTCACTCTCGGCACAGACCAGCTCACAAAGTTAAAACATACAGCCATGTTTCCCTCTTAATATTTCTAAGGGCTTAATGCTCTTGCTGGTCCTCACCTTCCCTTGCCAGCACTTTCACACCCAGACAGACACTGCGGATGTACTTTTGCCTTGCCTCCCAGCACTCTCAATACACATTCGCAAGCTCACTCTCACTCTTCGCACAGACCAGCTCACAAAGTGCAAACATCCAGCCATTTCTCCCACACCAGAGCTCTAAGGCCTAAGAGCTGGTGCTGTATTCAACTGCCCTTCCCACCGCACTCACAGCCAGACACCCCCCTGGCATCTCCCCTTGCCTTGCCTCCCACCACTCCCAAGACACATTCTCAAGCTCCCTCTCACTCTCGGCACAGACCAGCTCACAAAGTTAAAACATCCAGCCATTTCTCCCACACCAGAGCTCTAAGGGCTTAGAGCTCCTGCTGTTTCTGACCTTCCCTTGCCAGTGCTTTCACAGCCAAACATACACTAAGAATCTCCCCTTGCCTTGCCTCCCACCACTCACAAGACACATTCGCAAGCTCACTCTCACTCTCGGCACAGACCAGCTCACAAAGTTAAAACATACAGCCATGTTTCCCTCTTAATATTTCTAAGGGCTTAATGCTCTTGCTGGTCCTCACCTTCCCTTGCCAGCACTTTCACACCCAGACAGACACTGCGGATGTACTTTTGCCTTGCCTCCCACCACTCTCAATACACATTCGCAAGCTCACTCTCACTCTTCGCACAGACCAGCTCACAAAGTGCAAACATCCAGCCATTTCTCCCACACCAGAGCTCTAAGGCCTAAGAGCTGGTGCTGTATTCAACTGCCCTTCCCACCGCACTCACAGCCAGACACCCCACAGGCATCTCCCCTTGCCTTGCCTCCCAACACTCCCAAGACACATTCGCAAGCTCACTCTCACTCTCGGCACAGACCAGCTCACAAAGTATAAAACATCCAGCCATTTCTCCCACACCAGAGCTCTAAGGGCTTAGAGCTCTTGCTGTTTCTGACCTTCCCTTGCCAGTGCTTTCACAGCCAAACATACACTAAGAATCTCCCCTTCTCTTGCCTCCCACCACTCCCAAGACACATTCTCAAGCTCACTCTCACTCTCGGCACAGACCAGCTCACAACGTGAAAACATCCAGCCATTTCTCCCACACCAGAGCTCTAAGGGCTTAGAGCTGGTGCTGTTTCTGACCTTCCCTTGCCAGTGCTTTCACAGCCAAACATACACTAAGAATCTCCCCTTGCCTTGCCTACCACCACTCCCAAGACACATTCGCAAGCTCCCTCTAACTCTCGGCACAGACCAGCTCACAAAGTTAAAACATCCAGCCATTTCTCCCACACCAGAGCTCTAAGGGCTTAGAGCTCCTGCTGTTTCTGACCTTCCCTTGCCAGTGCTTTCACAGCCAAACATACACTAAGAATCTCCCCTTGCCTTGCCTCCCACCACTCGCAAGACACATTCGCAAGTTCACTCTCACTCTCGGCACAGACCAGCTCACAAAGTTAAAACATACAGCCATGTTTCCCTCTTAATATTTCTAAGGGCTTAATGCTCTTGCTGGTCCTCACCTTCCCTTGCCAGCACTTTCACACCCAGACAGACACTGCGGATGTACTTTTGCCTTGCCTCCCAGCACTCTCAATACACATTCGCAAGCTCACTCTCACTCTTCGCACAGACCAGCTCACAAAGTGCAAACATCCAGCCATTTCTCCCACACCAGAGCTCTAAGGCCTAAGAGCTGGTGCTGTATTCAACTGCCCTTCCCACCGCACTCACAGACAGACACCCCACTGGCATCTCCCCTTGCCTTGCCTCCCACCATTCCCAAGACACATTCGCAAGCTCACTCTCACTCTCGGCACAGACCAGCTCCCAAAGTATAAAACATTCAGCCATTTCTCCCACACCAGAGCTCTAAGGGCTTAGAGCTCTTGCTGTTTCTGACCTTCCCTTGCCAGTGCTTTCACAGCCAAACATACACTAAGAATCTCCCCTTCCCTTGCCTCCCACCACTCCCAAGACACATTCGCAAGCTCACTCTCACTCTCGGCACAGACCAGCTCACAACGTGAAAACATCCAGCCATTTCTCCCACACCAGAGCTCTAAGGGATTAGAGCTCCTGCTGTTTCTGACCTTCCCTTGCCAGTGCTTTCACAGCCAAACATACACTAAGAATCTCCCCTTGCCTTGCCTCCCACCACTCCCAAGACAAATTCTCAAGCTCACTCACACTCTCGGCACAGACCAGCTCACAAAGTTAAAACATACAGCCATTTCTCCCACACCAGACCTCTAAAGGCTTAGAGCGCTTGCTGTTTCTGACCTTCCCTTGCCAGTGCTTTCACAGCCAAACATACACTAAGAATCTCCCCTTGCCTTGCCTCCCACCACTCCCAAGACAAATTCGCAAGCTCCCTCACACTCTCGGCACAGACCAGCTCACAAAGTTAAAACATCCAGCCATTTCTCCCACACCAGAGCTCTAAGGGCTTAGAGCTCCTGCTGTTTCTGACCTTCCCTTGCCAGTGCTTTCACAGCCAAACATACACTAAGAATCTCCCCTTCCCTTGCCTCCCACCACTCCCAAGACACATTCTCAAGCTCCCTCTCACTCTCGGCACAGACCAGCTCACATAGTTAAAACATACAGCCATTTCTCCCACACCAGACCTCTAAGGCCTAAGAGCTGGTGCTGTATTCAACTGCCCTTCCCACCGCACTCACAGACAGACACCCCCCTGGCATCTCCCCTTGCCTTGCCTCCCACCACTCCCAACACACATTCACAAGCTCACTCTCACTCTCGGCACAGACCAGCTCACAAAGTATAAAACATCCAGCCATTTCTCCCACACCAGAGCTCTAAGGGCTTAGAGCTCCTGCTGTTTCTGACCTTCCCTTGCCAGTGCTTTCACAGCCAAACATACACTAAGAATCTCCCCTTGCCTTGCCTCCCACCACTCCCAAGACACATTCGCAAGTTCACTCTCACTCTCGGCACAGACCAGCTCACAAAGTTAAAACATACAGCCATGTTTCCCTCTTAATATTTCTAAGGGCTTAATGCTCTTGCTGGTCCTCACCTTCCCTTGCCAGCACTTTCACACCCAGACAGACACTGCGGATGTACTTTTGCCTTGCCTCCCAGCACTCTCAATACACATTCGCAAGCTCACTCTCACTCTTCGCACAGACCAGCTCACAAAGTGCAAACATCCAGCCATTTCTCCCACACCAGAGCTCTAAGGCCTAAGAGCTGGTGCTGTATTCAACTGCCCTTCCCACCGCACTCACAGCCAGACACCCCCCTGGCATCTCCCCTTGCCTTGCCTCCCACCACTCCCAAGACACATTCTCAAGCTCCCTCTCACTCTCGGCACAGACCAGCTCACAAAGTTAAAACATCCAGCCATTTCTCCCACACCAGAGCTCTAAGGGCTTAGAGCTCCTGCTGTTTCTGACCTTCCCTTGCCAGTGCTTTCACAGCCAAACATACACTAAGAATCTCCCCTTGCCTTGCCTCCCACCACTCACAAGACACATTCGCAAGCTCACTCTCACTCTCGGCACAGACCAGCTCACAAAGTTAAAACATACAGCCATGTTTCCCTCTTAATATTTCTAAGGGCTTAATGCTCTTGCTGGTCCTCACCTTCCCTTGCCAGCACTTTCACACCCAGACAGACACTGCGGATGTACTTTTGCCTTGCCTCCCACCACTCTCAATACACATTCGCAAGCTCACTCTCACTCTTCGCACAGACCAGCTCACAAAGTGCAAACATCCAGCCATTTCTCCCACACCAGAGCTCTAAGGCCTAAGAGCTGGTGCTGTATTCAACTGCCCTTCCCACCGCACTCACAGCCAGACACCCCACAGGCATCTCCCCTTGCCTTGCCTCCCAACACTCCCAAGACACATTCGCAAGCTCACTCTCACTCTCGGCACAGACCAGCTCACAAAGTATAAAACATCCAGCCATTTCTCCCACACCAGAGCTCTAAGGGCTTAGAGCTCTTGCTGTTTCTGACCTTCCCTTGCCAGTGCTTTCACAGCCAAACATACACTAAGAATCTCCCCTTCTCTTGCCTCCCACCACTCCCAAGACACATTCTCAAGCTCACTCTCACTCTCGGCACAGACCAGCTCACAACGTGAAAACATCCAGCCATTTCTCCCACACCAGAGCTCTAAGGGCTTAGAGCTGGTGCTGTTTCTGACCTTCCCTTGCCAGTGCTTTCACAGCCAAACATACACTAAGAATCTCCCCTTGCCTTGCCTACCACCACTCCCAAGACACATTCGCAAGCTCCCTCTAACTCTCGGCACAGACCAGCTCACAAAGTTAAAACATCCAGCCATTTCTCCCACACCAGAGCTCTAAGGGCTTAGAGCTCCTGCTGTTTCTGACCTTCCCTTGCCAGTGCTTTCACAGCCAAACATACACTAAGAATCTCCCCTTGCCTTGCCTCCCACCACTCCCAAGACAAATTCGCAAGCTCCCTCACACTCTCGGCACAGACCAGCTCACAAAGTTAAAACATACAGCCATTTCTCCCACACCAGACCTCTAAGGCCTAAGAGCTGGTGCTGTTTCTGACCTTCCCTTGCCAGTGCTTTCACAGCCAAACATACACTAAGAATCTCCCCTTGCCTTGCCTCCCACCACTCCCAAGACACATTCGCAAGTTCACTCTCACTCTCGGCACAGACCAGCTCACAAAGTTAAAACATACAGCCATGTTTCCCTCTTAATATTTCTAAGGGCTTAATGCTCTTGCTGGTCCTCACCTTCCCTTGCCAGCACTTTCACACCCAGACAGACACTGCGGATGTACTTTTGCCTTGCCTCCCACCACTCTCAATACACATTCGCAAGCTCACTCTCACTCTTCGCACAGACCAGCTCACAAAGTGCAAACATCCAGCCATTTCTCCCACACCAGAGCTCTAAGGCCTAAGAGCTGGTGCTGTATTCAACTGCCCTTCCCACCGCACTCACAGACAGACACCCCCCTGGCATCTCCCCTTGCCTTGCCTCCCACCACTCCCAACACACATTCGCAAGCTCACTCTCACTCTCGGCACAGACCAGCTCCCAAAGTATAAAACATCCAGCCATTTCTCCCACACCAGAGCTCTAAGGGCTTAGAGCTCCTGCTGTTTCTGACCTTCCCTTGCCAGTGCTTTCACAGCCAAACATACACTAAGAATCTCCCCTTGCCTTGCCTCCCACCACTCCCAAGACACATTCGCAAGTTCACTCTCACTCTCGGCACAGACCAGCTCACAAAGTTAAAACATACAGCCATGTTTCCCTCTTAATATTTCTAAGGGCTTAATGCTCTTGCTGGTCCTCACCTTCCCTTGCCAGCACTTTCACACCCAGACAGACACTGCGGATGTACTTTTGCCTTGCCTCCCAGCACTCTCAATACACATTCGCAAGCTCACTCTCACTCTTCGCACAGACCAGCTCACAAAGTGCAAACATCCAGCCATTTCTCCCACACCAGAGCTCTAAGGCCTAAGAGCTCCTGCTGTTTCTGACCTTCCCTTGCCAGTGCTTTCACAGCCAAACATATACTAAGAATCTCCCCTTGCCTTGCCTCCCACCACTCCCAAGACACATTCGCAAGCTCCCTCACACTCTCGGCACAGACCAGCTCACAAAGTTAAAACATCCAGCCATTTCTCCCACACCAGAGCTCTAAGGCCTAAGAGCTGGTGCTGTTTCTGACCTTCCCTTGCCAGTGCTTTCACAGCCAAACATACACTAAGAATCTCCCCTTGCCTTGCCTCCCACCACTCCCAAGACACATTCGCAAGTTCACTCTCACTCTCGGCACAGACCAGCTCACAAAGTTAAAACATACAGCCATGTTTCCCTCTTAATATTTCTAAGGGCTTAATGCTCTTGCTGGTCCTCACCTTCCCTTGCCAGCACTTTCACACCCAGACAGACACTGCGGATGTACTTTTGCCTTGCCTCCCACCACTCTCAATACACATTCGCAAGCTCACTCTCACTCTTCGCACAGACCAGCTCACAAAGTGCAAACATCCAGCCATTTCTCCCACACCAGAGCTCTAAGGCCTAAGAGCTGGTGCTGTATTCAACTGCCCTTCCCACCGCACTCACAGCCAGACACCCCACTGGCATCTCCCCTTGCCTTGCCTCCCACCATTCCCAAGACACATTCTCAAGCTCCCTCTCACTCTCGGCACAGACCAGCTCTCAAAGTTAAAACATACAGCCATTTCTCCCACACCAGACCTCTAAAGGCTTAGAGCGCTTGCTGTTTCTGACCTTCCCTTGCCAGTGCTTTCACAGCCAAACATACACTAAGAATCTCCCCTTGCCTTGCCTCCCACCACTCCCAAGACACATTCGCAAGCTCACTCTCACTCTCGGCACAGACCAGCTCACAAAGTTAAAACATACAGCCATGTTTCCCTCTTAATATTTCTAAGGGCTTAATGCTCTTGCTGGTCCTCACCTTCCCTTGCCAGCACTTTCACACCCAGACAGACACTGCGGATGTACTTTTGCCTTGCCTCCCAGCACTCTCAATACACATTCGCAAGCTCACTCTCACTCTTCGCACAGACCAGCTCACAAAGTGCAAACATCCAGCCATTTCTCCCACACCAGAGCTCTAAGGGCTTAGAGCGCTTGCTGTTTCTGACCTTCCCTTGCCAGTGCTTTCACAGCCAAACATACACTAAGAATCTCCCCTTGCCTTGCCTCCCACCACTCACAAGACACATTCTCAAGCTCACTCTCACTCTCGGCACAGACCAGCTCCCAAAGTATAAAACATTCAGCCATTTCTCCCACACCAGAGCTCTAAGGGCTTAGAGCTCTTGCTGTTTCTGACCTTCCCTTGCCAGTGCTTTCACAGCCAAACATACACTAAGAATCTCCCCTTCCCTTGCCTCCCACCACTCCCAAGACACATTCGCAAGCTCACTCTCACTCTCGGCACAGACCAGCTCACAACGTGAAAACATCCAGCCATTTCTCCCACACCAGAGCTCTAAGGGCTTAGAGCTCCTGCTGTTTCTGACCTTCCCTTGCCAGTGCTTTCACAGCCAAACATACACTAAGAATCTCCCCTTGCCTTGCCTCCCACCACTCCCAAGACAAATTCTCAAGCTCACTCACACTCTCGGCACAGACCAGCTCACAAAGTTAAAACATACAGCCATTTCTCCCACACCAGACCTCTAAAGGCTTAGAGCGCTTGCTGTTTCTGACCTTCCCTTGCCAGTGCTTTCACAGCCAAACATACACTAAGAATCTCCCCTTGCCTTGCCTCCCACCACTCCCAAGACAAATTCGCAAGCTCCCTCACACTCTCGGCACAGACCAGCTCACAAAGTTAAAACATACAGCCATTTCTCCCACACCAGAGCTCTAAGGCCTAAGAGCTGGTGCTGTTTCTGACCTTCCCTTGCCAGTGCTTTCACAGCCAAACATACACTAAGAATCTCCCCTTGCCTTGCCTCCCACCACTCCCAAGACACATTCGCAAGTTCACTCTCACTCTCGGCACAGACCAGCTCACAAAGTTAAAACATACAGCCATGTTTCCCTATTAATATTTCTAAGGGCTTAATGCTCTTGCTGGTCCTCACCTTCCCTTGCCAGCACTTTCACACCCAGACAGACACTGCGGATGTACTTTTGCCTTGCCTCCCACCACTCTCAATACACATTCGCAAGCTCACTCTCACTCTTCGCACAGACCAGCTCACAAAGTGCAAACATCCAGCCATTTCTCCCACACCAGAGCTCTAAGGCCTAAGAGCTGGTGCTGTATTCAACTGCCCTTCCCACCGCACTCACAGCCAGACACCCCCCTGGCATCTCCCCTTGCCTTGCCTCCCACCACTCCCAACACACATTCGCAAGCTCACTCTCACTCTCGGCACAGACCAGCTCCCAAAGTATAAAACATCCAGCCATTTCTCCCACACCAGAGCTCTAAGGGCTTAGAGCTCCTGCTGTTTCTGACCTTCCCTTGCCAGTGCTTTCACAGCCAAACATACACTAAGAATCTCCCCTTGCCTTGCCTCCCACCACTCGCAAGACACATTCGCAAGTTCACTCTCACTCTCGGCACAGACCAGCTCACAAAGTTAAAACATACAGCCATGTTTCCCTCTTAATATTTCTAAGGGCTTAATGCTCTTGCTGGTCCTCACCTTCCCTTGCCAGCACTTTCACACCCAGACAGACACTGCGGATGTACTTTTACCTTGCCTCCCAGCACTCTCAATACACATTCGCAAGCTCACTCTCACTCTTCGCACAGACCAGCTCACAAAGTGCAAACATCCAGCCATTTCTCCCACACCAGAGCTCTAAGGCCTAAGAGCTGGTGCTGTATTCAACTGCCCTTCCCACCGCACTCACAGACAGACACCCCCCTGGCATCTCCCCTTTCCTTGCCTCCCACCACTCCCAACACACATTCGCAAGCTCACTCTCACTCTCGGCACAGACCAGCTCCCAAAGTATAAAACATCCAGCCATTTCTCCCACACCAGAGCTCTAAGGGCTTAGAGCTCCTGCTGTTTCTGACCTTCCCTTGCCAGTGCTTTCACAGCCAAACATACACTAAGAATCTCCCCTTGCCTTGCCTCCCACCACTCCCAAGACACATTCGCAAGTTCACTCTCACTCTCGGCACAGACCAGCTCACAAAGTTAAAACATACAGCCATGTTTCCCTCTTAATATTTCTAAGGGCTTAATGCTCTTGCTGGTCCTCACCTTCCCTTGCCAGCACTTTCACACCCAGACAGACACTGCGGATGTACTTTTGCCTTGCCTCCCAGCACTCTCAATACACATTCGCAAGCTCACTCTCACTCTTCGCACAGACCAGCTCACAAAGTGCAAACATCCAGCCATTTCTCCCACACCAGAGCTCTAAGGCCTAAGAGCTGGTGCTGTATTCAACTGCCCTTCCCACCGCACTCACAGCCAGACACCCCACTGGCATCTCCCCTTGCCTTGCCTCCCACCATTCCCAAGACACATTCTCAAGCTCACTCTCACTCTCGGCACAGACCAGCTCCCAAAGTATAATACATTCAGCCATTTCTCCCACACCAGAGCTCTAAGGGCTTAGACCTCTTGCTGTTTCTGACCTTCCCTTGCCAGTGCTTTCACAGCCAAACATACACTAAGAATCTCCCCTTCCCTTGCCTCCCACCACTCCCAAGACACATTCGCAAGCTCACTCTCACTCTCGGCACAGACCAGCTCACAAAGTTAAAACATCCAGCCATTTCTCCCACACCAGGGCTCTAAGGGCTTAGAGCTCCAGCTGTTTCTGACCTTCCCTTGCCAGTGCTTTCACAGCCAAACATACACTAAGAATCTCCCCTTGCCTTGCCTCCCACCACTCCCAAGACAAATTCTCAAGCTCACTCTCACTCTCGGCACAGACCAGCTCACAAAGTTAAAACATACAGCCATTTCTCCCACACCAGACCTCTAAAGGCTTAGAGCGCTTGCTGTTTCTGACCTTCCCTTGCCAGTGCTTTCACAGCCAAACATACACTAAGAATCTCCCCTTGCCTTGCCTCCCAGCACTCTCAATACACATTCGCAAGCTCACTCTCACTCTTCGCACAGACCAGCTCACAAAGTGCAAACATCCAGCCATTTCTCCCACACCAGACCTCTAAGGCCTAAGAGCTGGTGCTGTTTCTGACCTTCCCTTGCCAGTGCTTTCACAGCCAAACATACAGTAAGAATCTCCCCTTGCCTTGCCTCCCACCACTCCCAAGACACATTCGCAAGTTCACTCTCACTCTCGGCACAGACCAGCTCACAAAGTTAAAACATACAGCCATGTTTCCCTCTTAATATTTCTAAGGGCTTAATGCTCTTGCTGGTCCTCACCTTCCCTTGCCAGCACTTTCACACCCAGACAGACACTGCGGATGTACTTTTGCCTTGCCTCCCACCACTCTCAATACACATTCGCAAGCTCACTCTCACTCTTCGCACAGACCAGCTCACAAAGTGCAAACATCCAGCCATTTCTCCCACACCAGAGCTCTAAGGCCTAAGAGCTGGTGCTGTATTCAACTGCCCTTCCCACCGCACTCACAGACAGACACCCCCCTGGCATCTCCCCTTTCCTTGCCTCCCACCACTCCCAACACACATTCACAAGCTCACTCTCACTCTCGGCACAGACCAGCTCCCAAAGTATAAAACATCCAGCCATTTCTCCCACACCAGAGCTCTAAGGGCTTAGAGCTCCTGCTGTTTCTGACCTTCCCTTGCCAGTGCTTTCACAGCCAAACATACACTAAGAATCTCCCCTTGCCTTGCCTCCCACCACTCCCAAGACACATTCGCAAGTTCACTCTCACTCTCGGCACAGACCAGCTCACAAAGTTAAAACATACAGCCATGTTTCCCTCTTAATATTTCTAAGGGCTTAATGCTCTTGCTGGTCCTCACCTTCCCTTGCCAGCACTTTCACACCCAGACAGACACTGCGGATGTACTTTTGCCTTGCCTCCCAGCACTCTCAATACACATTCGCAAGCTCACTCTCACTCTTCGCACAGACCAGCTCACAAAGTGCAAACATCCAGCCATTTCTCCCACACCAGAGCTCTAAGGCCTAAGAGCTGGTGCTGTATTCAACTGCCCTTCCCACCGCACTCACAGCCAGACACCCCACTGGCATCTCCCCTTGCCTTGCCTCCCACCATTCCCAAGACACATTCGCAAGCTCCCTCTCACTCTCGGCACAGACCAGCTCCCAAAGTA
This sequence comes from Pelecanus crispus, assembly GCF_030463565.1. Lineage (NCBI taxonomy): Eukaryota > Metazoa > Chordata > Aves > Pelecaniformes > Pelecanidae > Pelecanus > Pelecanus crispus. The sequence continues at coordinate 15,823,928 of NC_134645.1, forward strand.
TAATACATTCAGCCATTTCTCCCACACCAGAGCTCTAAGGGCTTAGAGCTCTTGCTGTTTCTGACCTTCCCTTGCCAGTGCTTTCACAGCCAAACATACACTAAGAATCTCCCCTTCCCTTGCCTCCCACCACTCCCAAGACACATTCGCAAGCTCACTCTCACTCTCGGCACAGACCAGCTCACAACGTGAAAACATCCAGCCATTTCTCCCACACCAGAGCTCTAAGGGCTTAGAGCTCCAGCTGTTTCTGACCTTCCCTTGCCAGTGCTTTCACAGCCAAACATACACTAAGAATCTCCCCTTGCCTTGCCTCCCACCACTCCCAAGACACATTCGCAAGCTCCCTCTCACTCTCGGCACAGACCAGCTCACAAAGTTAAAACATACAGCCATTTCTCCCACACCAGACCTCTAAAGGCTTAGAGCGCTTGCTGTTTCTGACCTTCCCTTGCCAGTGCTTTCACAGCCAAACATACACTAAGAATCTCCCCTTGCCTTGCCTCCCACCACTCCCAAGACAAATTCGCAAGCTCCCTCACACTCTCGGCACAGACCAGCTCACAAAGTTAAAACATACAGCCATTTCTCCCACACCAGAGCTGTAAGGCCTAAGAGCTCCTGCTGTTTCTGACCTTCCCTTGCCAGTGCTTTCACACCCAGACAGACACTAAGAATCTCCCCTTGCCTTGCCTCCCACCACTCCCAAGACACATTCGCAAGTTCACTCTCACTCTCGGCACAGACCAGCTCACAAAGTTAAAACATACAGCCATGTTTCCCTCTTAATATTTCTAAGGGCTTAATGCTCTTGCTGGTCCTCACCTTCCCTTGCCAGCACTTTCACACCCAGACAGACACTGCGGATGTACTTTTGCCTTGCCTCCCACCACTCTCAATACACATTCGCAAGCTCACTCTCACTCTTCGCACAGACCAGCTCACAAAGTGCAAACATCCAGCCATTTCTCCCACACCAGAGCTCTAAGGCCTAAGAGCTGGTGCTGTATTCAACTGCCCTTCCCACCGCACTCACAGACAGACACCCCCCTGGCATCTCCCCTTGCCTTGCCTCCCACCACTCCCAAGACACATTCTCAAGCTCACTCTCACTCTCGGCACAGACCAGCTCCCAAAGTATAAAACATCCAGCCATTTCTCCCACACCAGAGCTCTAAGGGCTTAGAGCTCCTGCTGTTTCTGACCTTCCCTTGCCAGTGCTTTCACAGCCAAACATACACTAAGAATCTCCCCTTGCCTTGCCTCCCACCACTCCCAAGACACATTCTCAAGCTCACTCTCACTCTCGGCACAGACCAGCTCACAACGTGAAAACATCCAGCCATTTCTCCCACACCAGAGCTCTAAGGGCTTAGAGCTGGTGCTGTTTCTGACCTTCCCTTGCCAGTGCTTTCACAGCCAAACATACACTAAGAATCTCCCCTTGCCTTGCCTCCCACCACTCCCAAGACACATTCGCAAGCTCACTCTCACTCTCGGCACAGACCAGCTCACAAAGTTAAAACATACATCCATGTTTCCCTCTTAATATTTCTAAGGGCTTAATGCTCTTGCTGGTCCTCACCTTCCCTTGCCAGCACTTTCACACCCAGACAGACACTGCGGATGTACTTTTGCCTTGCCTCCCAGCACTCTCAATACACATTCGCAAGCTCACTCTCACTCTTCGGACAGACCAGCTCACAAAGTGCAAACATCCAGCCATTTCTCCCACACCAGAGCTCTAAGGGCTTAGAGCTCCTGCTGTTTCTGACCTTCCCTTGCCAGTGCTTTCACAGCCAAACATACACTAAGAATCTCCCCTTCCCTTGCCTCCCACCACTCCCAAGACACATTCGCAAGCTCCCTCTCACTCTCGGCACAGACCAGCTCACATAGTTAAAACATCCAGCCATTTCTCCCACACCAGACCTCTAAGGCCTAAGAGCTGGTGCTGTATTCAACTGCCCTTCCCACCGCACTCACAGACAGACACCCCCCTGGCATCTCCCCTTGCCTTGCCTCCCACCACTCCCAACACACATTCACAAGCTCACTCTCACTCTCGGCACAGACCAGCTCCCAAAGTATAAAACATCCAGCCATTTCTCCCACACCAGAGCTCTAAGGGCTTAGAGCTCTTGCTGTTTCTGACCTTCCCTTGCCAGTGCTTTCACAGCCAAACATACACTAAGAATCTCCCCTTCCCTTGCCTCCCACCACTCCCAAGACACATTCGCAAGCTCACTCTCACTCTCGGCACAGACCAGCTCACAACGTGAAAACATCCAGCCATTTCTCCCACACCAGAGCTCTAAGGGCTTAGAGCTCCAGCTGTTTCTGACCTTCCCTTGCCAGTGCTTTCACAGCCAAACATACACTAAGAATCTCCCCTTCCCTTGCCTCCCACCACTCCCAAGACACATTCGCAAGCTCCCTCTCACTCTCGGCACAGACCAGCTCACAAAGTTAAAACATACAGCCATTTCTCCCACACCAGACCTCTAAAGGCTTAGAGCGCTTGCTGTTTCTGACCTTCCCTTGCCAGTGCTTTCACAGCCAAACATACACTAAGAATCTCCCCTTGCCTTGCCTCCCACCACTCCCAAGACAAATTCGCAAGCTCCCTCACACTCTCGGCACAGACCAGCTCACAAAGTTAAAACATACAGCCATTTCTCCCACACCAGAGCTGTAAGGCCTAAGAGCTCCTGCTGTTTCTGACCTTCCCTTGCCAGTGCTTTCACACCCAGACAGACACTAAGAATCTCCCCTTGCCTTGCCTCCCACCACTCCCAAGACACATTCGCAAGTTCACTCTCACTCTCGGCACAGACCAGCTCACAAAGTTAAAACATACAGCCATGTTTCCCTCTTAATATTTCTAAGGGCTTAATGCTCTTGCTGGTCCTCACCTTCCCTTGCCAGCACTTTCACACCCAGACAGACACTGCGGATGTACTTTTGCCTTGCCTCCCAGCACTCTCAATACACATTCGCAAGCTCACTCTCACTCTTCGCACAGACCAGCTCACAAAGTGCAAACATCCAGCCATTTCTCCCACACCAGAGCTCTAAGGCCTAAGAGCTGGTGCTGTATTCAACTGCCCTTCCCACCGCACTCACAGCCAGACACCCCCCTGGCATCTCCCCTTGCCTTGCCTCCCACCACTCCCAAGACACATTCTCAAGCTCCCTCTCACTCTCGGCACAGACCAGCTCACAAAGTTAAAACATCCAGCCATTTCTCCCACACCAGAGCTCTAAGGGCTTAGAGCTCCTGCTGTTTCTGACCTTCCCTTGCCAGTGCTTTCACAGCCAAACATACACTAAGAATCTCCCCTTGCCTTGCCTCCCACCACTCACAAGACACATTCGCAAGCTCACTCTCACTCTCGGCACAGACCAGCTCACAAAGTTAAAACATACAGCCATGTTTCCCTCTTAATATTTCTAAGGGCTTAATGCTCTTGCTGGTCCTCACCTTCCCTTGCCAGCACTTTCACACCCAGACAGACACTGCGGATGTACTTTTGCCTTGCCTCCCACCACTCTCAATACACATTCGCAAGCTCACTCTCACTCTTCGCACAGACCAGCTCACAAAGTGCAAACATCCAGCCATTTCTCCCACACCAGAGCTCTAAGGCCTAAGAGCTGGTGCTGTATTCAACTGCCCTTCCCACCGCACTCACAGCCAGACACCCCACAGGCATCTCCCCTTGCCTTGCCTCCCAACACTCCCAAGACACATTCGCAAGCTCACTCTCACTCTCGGCACAGACCAGCTCACAAAGTATAAAACATCCAGCCATTTCTCCCACACCAGAGCTCTAAGGGCTTAGAGCTCTTGCTGTTTCTGACCTTCCCTTGCCAGTGCTTTCACAGCCAAACATACACTAAGAATCTCCCCTTCTCTTGCCTCCCACCACTCCCAAGACACATTCTCAAGCTCACTCTCACTCTCGGCACAGACCAGCTCACAACGTGAAAACATCCAGCCATTTCTCCCACACCAGAGCTCTAAGGGCTTAGAGCTGGTGCTGTTTCTGACCTTCCCTTGCCAGTGCTTTCACAGCCAAACATACACTAAGAATCTCCCCTTGCCTTGCCTACCACCACTCCCAAGACACATTCGCAAGCTCCCTCTAACTCTCGGCACAGACCAGCTCACAAAGTTAAAACATCCAGCCATTTCTCCCACACCAGAGCTCTAAGGGCTTAGAGCTCCTGCTGTTTCTGACCTTCCCTTGCCAGTGCTTTCACAGCCAAACATACACTAAGAATCTCCCCTTGCCTTGCCTCCCACCACTCGCAAGACACATTCGCAAGTTCACTCTCACTCTCGGCACAGACCAGCTCACAAAGTTAAAACATACAGCCATGTTTCCCTCTTAATATTTCTAAGGGCTTAATGCTCTTGCTGGTCCTCACCTTCCCTTGCCAGCACTTTCACACCCAGACAGACACTGCGGATGTACTTTTGCCTTGCCTCCCACCACTCTCAATACACATTCGCAAGCTCACTCTCACTCTTCGCACAGACCAGCTCACAAAGTGCAAACATCCAGCCATTTCTCCCACACCAGAGCTCTAAGGCCTAAGAGCTGGTGCTGTATTCAACTGCCCTTCCCACCGCACTCACAGACAGACACCCCACTGGCATCTCCCCTTGCCTTGCCTCCCACCATTCCCAAGACACATTCGCAAGCTCACTCTCACTCTCGGCACAGACCAGCTCCCAAAGTATAAAACATTCAGCCATTTCTCCCACACCAGAGCTCTAAGGGCTTAGAGCTCTTGCTGTTTCTGACCTTCCCTTGCCAGTGCTTTCACAGCCAAACATACACTAAGAATCTCCCCTTCCCTTGCCTCCCACCACTCCCAAGACACATTCGCAAGCTCACTCTCACTCTCGGCACAGACCAGCTCACAACGTGAAAACATCCAGCCATTTCTCCCACACCAGAGCTCTAAGGGATTAGAGCTCCTGCTGTTTCTGACCTTCCCTTGCCAGTGCTTTCACAGCCAAACATACACTAAGAATCTCCCCTTGCCTTGCCTCCCACCACTCCCAAGACAAATTCTCAAGCTCACTCACACTCTCGGCACAGACCAGCTCACAAAGTTAAAACATACAGCCATTTCTCCCACACCAGACCTCTAAAGGCTTAGAGCGCTTGCTGTTTCTGACCTTCCCTTGCCAGTGCTTTCACAGCCAAACATACACTAAGAATCTCCCCTTGCCTTGCCTCCCACCACTCCCAAGACAAATTCGCAAGCTCCCTCACACTCTCGGCACAGACCAGCTCACAAAGTTAAAACATCCAGCCATTTCTCCCACACCAGAGCTCTAAGGGCTTAGAGCTCCTGCTGTTTCTGACCTTCCCTTGCCAGTGCTTTCACAGCCAAACATACACTAAGAATCTCCCCTTCCCTTGCCTCCCACCACTCCCAAGACACATTCTCAAGCTCCCTCTCACTCTCGGCACAGACCAGCTCACATAGTTAAAACATACAGCCATTTCTCCCACACCAGACCTCTAAGGCCTAAGAGCTGGTGCTGTATTCAACTGCCCTTCCCACCGCACTCACAGACAGACACCCCCCTGGCATCTCCCCTTTCCTTGCCTCCCACCACTCCCAACACACATTCACAAGCTCACTCTCACTCTCGGCACAGACCAGCTCACAAAGTATAAAACATCCAGCCATTTCTCCCACACCAGAGCTCTAAGGGCTTAGAGCTCCTGCTGTTTCTGACCTTCCCTTGCCAGTGCTTTCACAGCCAAACATACACTAAGAATCTCCCCTTGCCTTGCCTCCCACCACTCCCAAGACACATTCGCAAGTTCACTCTCACTCTCGGCACAGACCAGCTCACAAAGTTAAAACATACAGCCATGTTTCCCTCTTAATATTTCTAAGGGCTTAATGCTCTTGCTGGTCCTCACCTTCCCTTGCCAGCACTTTCACACCCAGACAGACACTGCGGATGTACTTTTGCCTTGCCTCCCAGCACTCTCAATACACATTCGCAAGCTCACTCTCACTCTTCGCACAGACCAGCTCACAAAGTGCAAACATCCAGCCATTTCTCCCACACCAGAGCTCTAAGGCCTAAGAGCTGGTGCTGTATTCAACTGCCCTTCCCACCGCACTCACAGCCAGACACCCCCCTGGCATCTCCCCTTGCCTTGCCTCCCACCACTCCCAAGACACATTCTCAAGCTCCCTCTCACTCTCGGCACAGACCAGCTCACAAAGTTAAAACATCCAGCCATTTCTCCCACACCAGAGCTCTAAGGGCTTAGAGCTCCTGCTGTTTCTGACCTTCCCTTGCCAGTGCTTTCACAGCCAAACATACACTAAGAATCTCCCCTTGCCTTGCCTCCCACCACTCACAAGACACATTCGCAAGCTCACTCTCACTCTCGGCACAGACCAGCTCACAAAGTTAAAACATACAGCCATGTTTCCCTCTTAATATTTCTAAGGGCTTAATGCTCTTGCTGGTCCTCACCTTCCCTTGCCAGCACTTTCACACCCAGACAGACACTGCGGATGTACTTTTGCCTTGCCTCCCACCACTCTCAATACACATTCGCAAGCTCACTCTCACTCTTCGCACAGACCAGCTCACAAAGTGCAAACATCCAGCCATTTCTCCCACACCAGAGCTCTAAGGCCTAAGAGCTGGTGCTGTATTCAACTGCCCTTCCCACCGCACTCACAGCCAGACACCCCACAGGCATCTCCCCTTGCCTTGCCTCCCAACACTCCCAAGACACATTCGCAAGCTCACTCTCACTCTCGGCACAGACCAGCTCACAAAGTATAAAACATCCAGCCATTTCTCCCACACCAGAGCTCTAAGGGCTTAGAGCTCTTGCTGTTTCTGACCTTCCCTTGCCAGTGCTTTCACAGCCAAACATACACTAAGAATCTCCCCTTCTCTTGCCTCCCACCACTCCCAAGACACATTCTCAAGCTCACTCTCACTCTCGGCACAGACCAGCTCACAACGTGAAAACATCCAGCCATTTCTCCCACACCAGAGCTCTAAGGGCTTAGAGCTGGTGCTGTTTCTGACCTTCCCTTGCCAGTGCTTTCACAGCCAAACATACACTAAGAATCTCCCCTTGCCTTGCCTACCACCACTCCCAAGACACATTCGCAAGCTCCCTCTAACTCTCGGCACAGACCAGCTCACAAAGTTAAAACATCCAGCCATTTCTCCCACACCAGAGCTCTAAGGGCTTAGAGCTCCTGCTGTTTCTGACCTTCCCTTGCCAGTGCTTTCACAGCCAAACATACACTAAGAATCTCCCCTTGCCTTGCCTCCCACCACTCCCAAGACAAATTCGCAAGCTCCCTCACACTCTCGGCACAGACCAGCTCACAAAGTTAAAACATACAGCCATTTCTCCCACACCAGACCTCTAAGGCCTAAGAGCTGGTGCTGTTTCTGACCTTCCCTTGCCAGTGCTTTCACAGCCAAACATACACTAAGAATCTCCCCTTGCCTTGCCTCCCACCACTCCCAAGACACATTCGCAAGTTCACTCTCACTCTCGGCACAGACCAGCTCACAAAGTTAAAACATACAGCCATGTTTCCCTCTTAATATTTCTAAGGGCTTAATGCTCTTGCTGGTCCTCACCTTCCCTTGCCAGCACTTTCACACCCAGACAGACACTGCGGATGTACTTTTGCCTTGCCTCCCACCACTCTCAATACACATTCGCAAGCTCACTCTCACTCTTCGCACAGACCAGCTCACAAAGTGCAAACATCCAGCCATTTCTCCCACACCAGAGCTCTAAGGCCTAAGAGCTGGTGCTGTATTCAACTGCCCTTCCCACCGCACTCACAGACAGACACCCCCCTGGCATCTCCCCTTGCCTTGCCTCCCACCACTCCCAACACACATTCGCAAGCTCACTCTCACTCTCGGCACAGACCAGCTCCCAAAGTATAAAACATCCAGCCATTTCTCCCACACCAGAGCTCTAAGGGCTTAGAGCTCCTGCTGTTTCTGACCTTCCCTTGCCAGTGCTTTCACAGCCAAACATACACTAAGAATCTCCCCTTGCCTTGCCTCCCACCACTCCCAAGACACATTCGCAAGTTCACTCTCACTCTCGGCACAGACCAGCTCACAAAGTTAAAACATACAGCCATGTTTCCCTCTTAATATTTCTAAGGGCTTAATGCTCTTGCTGGTCCTCACCTTCCCTTGCCAGCACTTTCACACCCAGACAGACACTGCGGATGTACTTTTGCCTTGCCTCCCAGCACTCTCAATACACATTCGCAAGCTCACTCTCACTCTTCGCACAGACCAGCTCACAAAGTGCAAACATCCAGCCATTTCTCCCACACCAGAGCTCTAAGGCCTAAGAGCTCCTGCTGTTTCTGACCTTCCCTTGCCAGTGCTTTCACAGCCAAACATATACTAAGAATCTCCCCTTGCCTTGCCTCCCACCACTCCCAAGACACATTCGCAAGCTCCCTCACACTCTCGGCACAGACCAGCTCACAAAGTTAAAACATCCAGCCATTTCTCCCACACCAGAGCTCTAAGGCCTAAGAGCTGGTGCTGTTTCTGACCTTCCCTTGCCAGTGCTTTCACAGCCAAACATACACTAAGAATCTCCCCTTGCCTTGCCTCCCACCACTCCCAAGACACATTCGCAAGTTCACTCTCACTCTCGGCACAGACCAGCTCACAAAGTTAAAACATACAGCCATGTTTCCCTCTTAATATTTCTAAGGGCTTAATGCTCTTGCTGGTCCTCACCTTCCCTTGCCAGCACTTTCACACCCAGACAGACACTGCGGATGTACTTTTGCCTTGCCTCCCACCACTCTCAATACACATTCGCAAGCTCACTCTCACTCTTCGCACAGACCAGCTCACAAAGTGCAAACATCCAGCCATTTCTCCCACACCAGAGCTCTAAGGCCTAAGAGCTGGTGCTGTATTCAACTGCCCTTCCCACCGCACTCACAGCCAGACACCCCACTGGCATCTCCCCTTGCCTTGCCTCCCACCATTCCCAAGACACATTCTCAAGCTCCCTCTCACTCTCGGCACAGACCAGCTCTCAAAGTTAAAACATACAGCCATTTCTCCCACACCAGACCTCTAAAGGCTTAGAGCGCTTGCTGTTTCTGACCTTCCCTTGCCAGTGCTTTCACAGCCAAACATACACTAAGAATCTCCCCTTGCCTTGCCTCCCACCACTCCCAAGACACATTCGCAAGCTCACTCTCACTCTCGGCACAGACCAGCTCACAAAGTTAAAACATACAGCCATGTTTCCCTCTTAATATTTCTAAGGGCTTAATGCTCTTGCTGGTCCTCACCTTCCCTTGCCAGCACTTTCACACCCAGACAGACACTGCGGATGTACTTTTGCCTTGCCTCCCAGCACTCTCAATACACATTCGCAAGCTCACTCTCACTCTTCGCACAGACCAGCTCACAAAGTGCAAACATCCAGCCATTTCTCCCACACCAGAGCTCTAAGGGCTTAGAGCGCTTGCTGTTTCTGACCTTCCCTTGCCAGTGCTTTCACAGCCAAACATACACTAAGAATCTCCCCTTGCCTTGCCTCCCACCACTCACAAGACACATTCTCAAGCTCACTCTCACTCTCGGCACAGACCAGCTCCCAAAGTATAAAACATTCAGCCATTTCTCCCACACCAGAGCTCTAAGGGCTTAGAGCTCTTGCTGTTTCTGACCTTCCCTTGCCAGTGCTTTCACAGCCAAACATACACTAAGAATCTCCCCTTCCCTTGCCTCCCACCACTCCCAAGACACATTCGCAAGCTCACTCTCACTCTCGGCACAGACCAGCTCACAACGTGAAAACATCCAGCCATTTCTCCCACACCAGAGCTCTAAGGGCTTAGAGCTCCTGCTGTTTCTGACCTTCCCTTGCCAGTGCTTTCACAGCCAAACATACACTAAGAATCTCCCCTTGCCTTGCCTCCCACCACTCCCAAGACAAATTCTCAAGCTCACTCACACTCTCGGCACAGACCAGCTCACAAAGTTAAAACATACAGCCATTTCTCCCACACCAGACCTCTAAAGGCTTAGAGCGCTTGCTGTTTCTGACCTTCCCTTGCCAGTGCTTTCACAGCCAAACATACACTAAGAATCTCCCCTTGCCTTGCCTCCCACCACTCCCAAGACAAATTCGCAAGCTCCCTCACACTCTCGGCACAGACCAGCTCACAAAGTTAAAACATACAGCCATTTCTCCCACACCAGAGCTCTAAGGCCTAAGAGCTGGTGCTGTTTCTGACCTTCCCTTGCCAGTGCTTTCACAGCCAAACATACACTAAGAATCTCCCCTTGCCTTGCCTCCCACCACTCCCAAGACACATTCGCAAGTTCACTCTCACTCTCGGCACAGACCAGCTCACAAAGTTAAAACATACAGCCATGTTTCCCTATTAATATTTCTAAGGGCTTAATGCTCTTGCTGGTCCTCACCTTCCCTTGCCAGCACTTTCACACCCAGACAGACACTGCGGATGTACTTTTGCCTTGCCTCCCACCACTCTCAATACACATTCGCAAGCTCACTCTCACTCTTCGCACAGACCAGCTCACAAAGTGCAAACATCCAGCCATTTCTCCCACACCAGAGCTCTAAGGCCTAAGAGCTGGTGCTGTATTCAACTGCCCTTCCCACCGCACTCACAGCCAGACACCCCCCTGGCATCTCCCCTTGCCTTGCCTCCCACCACTCCCAACACACATTCGCAAGCTCACTCTCACTCTCGGCACAGACCAGCTCCCAAAGTATAAAACATCCAGCCATTTCTCCCACACCAGAGCTCTAAGGGCTTAGAGCTCCTGCTGTTTCTGACCTTCCCTTGCCAGTGCTTTCACAGCCAAACATACACTAAGAATCTCCCCTTGCCTTGCCTCCCACCACTCGCAAGACACATTCGCAAGTTCACTCTCACTCTCGGCACAGACCAGCTCACAAAGTTAAAACATACAGCCATGTTTCCCTCTTAATATTTCTAAGGGCTTAATGCTCTTGCTGGTCCTCACCTTCCCTTGCCAGCACTTTCACACCCAGACAGACACTGCGGATGTACTTTTACCTTGCCTCCCAGCACTCTCAATACACATTCGCAAGCTCACTCTCACTCTTCGCACAGACCAGCTCACAAAGTGCAAACATCCAGCCATTTCTCCCACACCAGAGCTCTAAGGCCTAAGAGCTGGTGCTGTATTCAACTGCCCTTCCCACCGCACTCACAGACAGACACCCCCCTGGCATCTCCCCTTTCCTTGCCTCCCACCACTCCCAACACACATTCGCAAGCTCACTCTCACTCTCGGCACAGACCAGCTCCCAAAGTATAAAACATCCAGCCATTTCTCCCACACCAGAGCTCTAAGGGCTTAGAGCTCCTGCTGTTTCTGACCTTCCCTTGCCAGTGCTTTCACAGCCAAACATACACTAAGAATCTCCCCTTGCCTTGCCTCCCACCACTCCCAAGACACATTCGCAAGTTCACTCTCACTCTCGGCACAGACCAGCTCACAAAGTTAAAACATACAGCCATGTTTCCCTCTTAATATTTCTAAGGGCTTAATGCTCTTGCTGGTCCTCACCTTCCCTTGCCAGCACTTTCACACCCAGACAGACACTGCGGATGTACTTTTGCCTTGCCTCCCAGCACTCTCAATACACATTCGCAAGCTCACTCTCACTCTTCGCACAGACCAGCTCACAAAGTGCAAACATCCAGCCATTTCTCCCACACCAGAGCTCTAAGGCCTAAGAGCTGGTGCTGTATTCAACTGCCCTTCCCACCGCACTCACAGCCAGACACCCCACTGGCATCTCCCCTTGCCTTGCCTCCCACCATTCCCAAGACACATTCTCAAGCTCACTCTCACTCTCGGCACAGACCAGCTCCCAAAGTATAATACATTCAGCCATTTCTCCCACACCAGAGCTCTAAGGGCTTAGACCTCTTGCTGTTTCTGACCTTCCCTTGCCAGTGCTTTCACAGCCAAACATACACTAAGAATCTCCCCTTCCCTTGCCTCCCACCACTCCCAAGACACATTCGCAAGCTCACTCTCACTCTCGGCACAGACCAGCTCACAAAGTTAAAACATCCAGCCATTTCTCCCACACCAGGGCTCTAAGGGCTTAGAGCTCCAGCTGTTTCTGACCTTCCCTTGCCAGTGCTTTCACAGCCAAACATACACTAAGAATCTCCCCTTGCCTTGCCTCCCACCACTCCCAAGACAAATTCTCAAGCTCACTCTCACTCTCGGCACAGACCAGCTCACAAAGTTAAAACATACAGCCATTTCTCCCACACCAGACCTCTAAAGGCTTAGAGCGCTTGCTGTTTCTGACCTTCCCTTGCCAGTGCTTTCACAGCCAAACATACACTAAGAATCTCCCCTTGCCTTGCCTCCCAGCACTCTCAATACACATTCGCAAGCTCACTCTCACTCTTCGCACAGACCAGCTCACAAAGTGCAAACATCCAGCCATTTCTCCCACACCAGACCTCTAAGGCCTAAGAGCTGGTGCTGTTTCTGACCTTCCCTTGCCAGTGCTTTCACAGCCAAACATACAGTAAGAATCTCCCCTTGCCTTGCCTCCCACCACTCCCAAGACACATTCGCAAGTTCACTCTCACTCTCGGCACAGACCAGCTCACAAAGTTAAAACATACAGCCATGTTTCCCTCTTAATATTTCTAAGGGCTTAATGCTCTTGCTGGTCCTCACCTTCCCTTGCCAGCACTTTCACACCCAGACAGACACTGCGGATGTACTTTTGCCTTGCCTCCCACCACTCTCAATACACATTCGCAAGCTCACTCTCACTCTTCGCACAGACCAGCTCACAAAGTGCAAACATCCAGCCATTTCTCCCACACCAGAGCTCTAAGGCCTAAGAGCTGGTGCTGTATTCAACTGCCCTTCCCACCGCACTCACAGACAGACACCCCCCTGGCATCTCCCCTTTCCTTGCCTCCCACCACTCCCAACACACATTCACAAGCTCACTCTCACTCTCGGCACAGACCAGCTCCCAAAGTATAAAACATCCAGCCATTTCTCCCACACCAGAGCTCTAAGGGCTTAGAGCTCCTGCTGTTTCTGACCTTCCCTTGCCAGTGCTTTCACAGCCAAACATACACTAAGAATCTCCCCTTGCCTTGCCTCCCACCACTCCCAAGACACATTCGCAAGTTCACTCTCACTCTCGGCACAGACCAGCTCACAAAGTTAAAACATACAGCCATGTTTCCCTCTTAATATTTCTAAGGGCTTAATGCTCTTGCTGGTCCTCACCTTCCCTTGCCAGCACTTTCACACCCAGACAGACACTGCGGATGTACTTTTGCCTTGCCTCCCAGCACTCTCAATACACATTCGCAAGCTCACTCTCACTCTTCGCACAGACCAGCTCACAAAGTGCAAACATCCAGCCATTTCTCCCACACCAGAGCTCTAAGGCCTAAGAGCTGGTGCTGTATTCAACTGCCCTTCCCACCGCACTCACAGCCAGACACCCCACTGGCATCTCCCCTTGCCTTGCCTCCCACCATTCCCAAGACACATTCGCAAGCTCCCTCTCACTCTCGGCACAGACCAGCTCCCAAAGTATAATACATTCAGCCATTTCTCCCACACCAGAGCTCTAAGGGCTTAGAGCTCTTGCTGTTTCTGACCTTCCCTTGCCAGTGCTTTCACAGCCAAACATACACTAAGAATCTCCCCTTCCCTTGCCTCCCACCACTCCCAAGACACATTCGCAAGCTCACTCTCACTCTCGGCACAGACCAGCTCACAACGTGAAAACATCCAGCCATTTCTCCCACACCAGAGCTCTAAGGGCTTAGAGCTCCAGCTGTTTCTGACCTTCCCTTGCCAGTGCTTTCACAGCCAAACATACACTAAGAATCTCCCCTTGCCTTGCCTCCCACCACTCCCAAGACACATTCGCAAGCTCCCTCTCACTCTCGGCACAGACCAGCTCACAAAGTTAAAACATACAGCCATTTCTCCCACACCAGACCTCTAAAGGCTTAGAGCGCTTGCTGTTTCTGACCTTCCCTTGCCAGTGCTTTCACAGCCAAACATACACTAAGAATCTCCCCTTGCCTTGCCTCCCACCACTCCCAAGACAAATTCGCAAGCTCCCTCACACTCTCGGCACAGACCAGCTCACAAAGTTAAAACATACAGCCATTTCTCCCACACCAGAGCTGTAAGGCCTAAGAGCTCCTGCTGTTTCTGACCTTCCCTTGCCAGTGCTTTCACACCCAGACAGACACTAAGAATCTCCCCTTGCCTTGCCTCCCACCACTCCCAAGACACATTCGCAAGTTCACTCTCACTCTCGGCACAGACCAGCTCACAAAGTTAAAACATACAGCCATGTTTCCCTCTTAATATTTCTAAGGGCTTAATGCTCTTGCTGGTCCTCACCTTCCCTTGCCAGCACTTTCACACCCAGACAGACACTGCGGATGTACTTTTGCCTTGCCTCCCACCACTCTCAATACACATTCGCAAGCTCACTCTCACTCTTCGCACAGACCAGCTCACAAAGTGCAAACATCCAGCCATTTCTCCCACACCAGAGCTCTAAGGCCTAAGAGCTGGTGCTGTATTCAACTGCCCTTCCCACCGCACTCACAGACAGACACCCCCCTGGCATCTCCCCTTGCCTTGCCTCCCACCACTCCCAAGACACATTCTCAAGCTCACTCTCACTCTCGGCACAGACCAGCTCCCAAAGTATAAAACATCCAGCCATTTCTCCCACACCAGAGCTCTAAGGGCTTAGAGCTCCTGCTGTTTCTGACCTTCCCTTGCCAGTGCTTTCACAGCCAAACATACACTAAGAATCTCCCCTTGCCTTGCCTCCCACCACTCCCAAGACACATTCTCAAGCTCACTCTCACTCTCGGCACAGACCAGCTCACAACGTGAAAACATCCAGCCATTTCTCCCACACCAGAGCTCTAAGGGCTTAGAGCTGGTGCTGTTTCTGACCTTCCCTTGCCAGTGCTTTCACAGCCAAACATACACTAAGAATCTCCCCTTGCCTTGCCTCCCACCACTCCCAAGACACATTCGCAAGCTCACTCTCACTCTCGGCACAGACCAGCTCACAAAGTTAAAACATACATCCATGTTTCCCTCTTAATATTTCTAAGGGCTTAATGCTCTTGCTGGTCCTCACCTTCCCTTGCCAGCACTTTCACACCCAGACAGACACTGCGGATGTACTTTTGCCTTGCCTCCCAGCACTCTCAATACACATTCGCAAGCTCACTCTCACTCTTCGGACAGACCAGCTCACAAAGTGCAAACATCCAGCCATTTCTCCCACACCAGAGCTCTAAGGGCTTAGAGCTCCTGCTGTTTCTGACCTTCCCTTGCCAGTGCTTTCACAGCCAAACATACACTAAGAATCTCCCCTTCCCTTGCCTCCCACCACTCCCAAGACACATTCGCAAGCTCCCTCTCACTCTCGGCACAGACCAGCTCACATAGTTAAAACATCCAGCCATTTCTCCCACACCAGAGCTCTAAGGCCTAAGAGCTGGTGCTGTATTCAACTGCCCTTCCCACCGCACTCACAGACAGACACCCCCCTGGCATCTCCCCTTGCCTTGCCTCCCACCACTCCCAACACACATTCACAAGCTCACTCTCACTCTCGGCACAGACCAGCTCCCAAAGTATAAAACATCCAGCCATTTCTCCCACACCAGAGCTCTAAGGGCTTAGAGCTCTTGCTGTTTCTGACCTTCCCTTGCCAGTGCTTTCACAGCCAAACATACACTAAGAATCTCCCCTTCCCTTGCCTCCCACCACTCCCAAGACACATTCGCAAGCTCACTCTCACTCTCGGCACAGACCAGCTCACAACGTGAAAACATCCAGCCATTTCTCCCACACCAGAGCTCTAAGGGCTTAGAGCTCCAGCTGTTTCTGACCTTCCCTTGCCAGTGCTTTCACAGCCAAACATACACTAAGAATCTCCCCTTCCCTTGCCTCCCACCACTCCCAAGACACATTCGCAAGCTCCCTCTCACTCTCGGCACAGACCAGCTCACAAAGTTAAAACATACAGCCATTTCTCCCACACCAGACCTCTAAAGGCTTAGAGCGCTTGCTGTTTCTGACCTTCCCTTGCCAGTGCTTTCACAGCCAAACATACACTAAGAATCTCCCCTTGCCTTGCCTCCCACCACTCCCAAGACAAATTCGCAAGCTCCCTCACACTCTCGGCACAGACCAGCTCACAAAGTTAAAACATACAGCCATTTCTCCCACACCAGAGCTGTAAGGCCTAAGAGCTCCTGCTGTTTCTGACCTTCCCTTGCCAGTGCTTTCACACCCAGACAGACACTAAGAATCTCCCCTTGCCTTGCCTCCCACCACTCCCAAGACACATTCGCAAGTTCACTCTCACTCTCGGCACAGACCAGCTCACAAAGTTAAAACATACAGCCATGTTTCCCTCTTAATATTTCTAAGGGCTTAATGCTCTTGCTGGTCCTCACCTTCCCTTGCCAGCACTTTCACACCCAGACAGACACTGCGGATGTACTTTTGCCTTGCCTCCCAGCACTCTCAATACACATTCGCAAGCTCACTCTCACTCTTCGCACAGACCAGCTCACAAAGTGCAAACATCCAGCCATTTCTCCCACACCAGAGCTCTAAGGCCTAAGAGCTGGTGCTGTATTCAACTGCCCTTCCCACCGCACTCACAGACAGACACCCCCCTGGCATCTCCCCTTGCCTTGCCTCCCACCACTCCCAACACACATTCGCAAGCTCACTCTCACTCTCGGCACAGACCAGCTCCCAAAGTATAAAACATCCAGCCATTTCTCCCACACCAGAGCTCTAAGGGCTTAGAGCTCTTGCTGTTTCTGACCTTCCCTTGCCAGTGCTTTCACAGCCAAACATACACTAAGAATCTCCCCTTCTCTTGCCTCCCACCACTCCCAAGACACATTCTCAAGCTCACTCTCACTCTCGGCACAGACCAGCTCACAACGTGAAAACATCCAGCCATTTCTCCCACACCAGAGCTCTAAGGTCTTAGAGCTCCAGCTGTTTCTGACCTTCCCTTGCCAGTGCTTTCACAGCCAAACATACACTAAGAATCTCCCCTTGCCTTGCCTCCCACCACTCCCAAGACACATTCGCAAGCTCCCTCTCACTCTCGGCACAGACCAGCTCACAAAGTTAAAACATCCAGCCATTTCTCCCACACCAGAGCTCTAAGGGCTTAGAGCTCCTGCTGTTTCTGACCTTCCCTTGCCAGTGCTTTCACAGCCAAACATACACTAAGAATCTCCCCTTGCCTTGCCTCCCACCACTCCCAAGACACATTCGCAAGTTCACTCTCACTCTCGGCACAGACCAGCTCACAAAGTTAAAACATACAGCCATGTTTCCCTCTTAATATTTCTAAGGGCTTAATGCTCTTGCTGGTCCTCACCTTCCCTTGCCAGCACTTTCACACCCAGACAGACACTGCGGATGTACTTTTGCCTTGCCTCCCACCACTCTCAATACACATTCGCAAGCTCACTCTCACTCTTCGCACAGACCAGCTCACAAAGTGCAAACATCCAGCCATTTCTCCCACACCAGAGCTCTAAGGCCTAAGAGCTGGTGCTGTATTCAACTGCCCTTCCCACCGCACTCACAGACAGACACCCCACTGGCATCTCCCCTTGCCTTGCCTCCCACCATTCCCAAGACACATTCTCAAGCTCCCTCTCACTCTCGGCACAGACCAGCTCTCAAAGTTAAAACATACAGCCATTTCTCCCACACCAGACCTCTAAAGGCTTAGAGCGCTTGCTGTTTCTGACCTTCCCTTGCCAGTGCTTTCACAGCCAAACATACACTAAGAATCTCCCCTTGCCTTGCCTCCCACCACTCCCAAGACACATTCGCAAGCTCACTCTCACTCTCGGCACAGACCAGCTCACAAAGTTAAAACATACAGCCATGTTTCCCTCTTACTATTTCTAAGGGCTTAATGCTCTTGCTGGTCCTCACCTTCCCTTGCCAGCACTTTCACACCCAGACAGACACTGCGGATGTACTTTTGCCTTGCCTCCCAGCACTCTCAATACACATTCGCAAGCTCACTCTCACTCTTCGCACAGACCAGCTCACAAAGTGCAAACATCCAGCCATTTCTCCCACACCAGAGCTCTAAGGGCTTAGAGCGCTTGCTGTTTCTGACCTTCCCTTGCCAGTGCTTTCACAGCCAAACATACACTAAGAATCTCCCCTTGCCTTGCCTCCCACCACTCACAAGACACATTCTCAAGCTCACTCTCACTCTCGGCACAGACCAGCTCCCAAAGTATAAAACATTCAGCCATTTCTCCCACACCAGAGCTCTAAGGGCTTAGAGCTCTTGCTGTTTCTGACCTTCCCTTGCCAGTGCTTTCACAGCCAAACATACACTAAGAATCTCCCCTTCCCTTGCCTCCCACCACTCCCAAGACACATTCGCAAGCTCACTCTCACTCTCGGCACAGACCAGCTCACAACGTGAAAACATCCAGCCATTTCTCCCACACCAGAGATCTAAGGGCTTAGAGCTCCAGCTGTTTCTGACCTTCCCTTGCCAGTGCTTTCACAGCCAAACATACACTAAGAATCTCCCCTTCCCTTGCCTCCCACCACTCCCAAGACACATTCGCAAGCTCCCTCTCACTCTCGGCACAGACCAGCTCCCAAACTATAAAACATCCAGCCATTTCTCCCACACCAGAGCTCTAAGGGCTTAGAGCTCCTGCTGTTTCTGACCTTCCCTTGCCAGTGCTTTCACAGCCAAACATACACTAAGAATCTCCCCTTGCCTTGCCTCCCACCACTCCCAAGACAAATTCTCAAGCTCACTCACACTCTCGGCACAGACCAGCTCACAAAGTTAAAACATACAGCCATTTCTCCCACACCAGAGCTCTAAGGCCTAAGAGCTGGTGCTGTTTCTGACCTTCCCTTGCCAGTGCTTTCACAGCCAAACATACACTAAGAATCTCCCCTTGCCTTGCCTCCCACCACTCCCAAGACACATTCGCAAGTTCACTCTCACTCTCGGCACAGACCAGCTCACAAAGTTAAAACATACAGCCATGTTTCCCTCTTAATATTTCTAAGGGCTTAATGCTCTTGCTGGTCCTCACCTTCCCTTGCCAGCACTTTCACACCCAGACAGACACTGCGGATGTACTTTTGCCTTGCCTCCCAGCACTCTCAATACACATTCGCAAGCTCACTCTCACTCTTCGCACAGACCAGCTCACAAAGTGCAAACATCCAGCCATTTCTCCCACATCAGAGCTCTAAGGCCTAAGAGCTGGTGCTGTATTCAACTGCCCTTCCCACCGCACTCACAGACAGACACCCCCCTGGCATCTCCCCTTGCCTTGCCTCCCACCACTCCCAAGACACATTCTCAAGCTCCCTCTCACTCTCGGCACAGACCAGCTCACAAAGTTAAAACATCCAGCCATTTCTCCCACACCAGAGCTCTAAGGGCTTAGAGCTGGTGCTGTTTCTGACCTTCCCTTGCCAGTGCTTTCACAGCCAAACATACACTAAGAATCTCCCCTTGCCTTGCCTCCCACCACTCACAAGACACATTCGCAAGCTCACTCTCACTCTCGGCACAGACCAGCTCACAAAGTTAAAACATACAGCCATGTTTCCCTCTTAATATTTCTAAGGGCTTAATGCTCTTGCTGGTCCTCACCTTCCCTTGCCAGCACTTTCACACCCAGACAGACACTGCGGATGTACTTTTGCCTTGCCTCCCACCACTCTCAATACACATTCGCAAGCTCACTCTCACTCTTCGCACAGACCAGCTCACAAAGTGCAAACATCCAGCCATTTCTCCCACACCAGAGCTCTAAGGCCTAAGAGCTGGTGCTGTATTCAACTGCCCTTCCCACCGCACTCACAGCCAGACACCCCCCTGGCATCTCCCCTTGCCTTGCCTCCCACCACTCCCAACACACATTCTCAAGCTCCCTCTCACTCTCGGCACAGACCAGCTCCCAAAGTATAAAACATCCAGCCATTTCTCCCACACCAGAGCTCTAAGGGCTTAGAGCTCTTGCTGTTTCTGACCTTCCCTTGCCAGTGCTTTCACAGCCAAACATACACTAAGAATCTCCCCTTCTCTTGCCTCCCACCACTCCCAAGACACATTCTCAAGCTCACTCTCACTCTCGGCACAGACCAGCTCACAACGTGAAAACATCCAGCCATTTCTCCCACACCAGAGCTCTAAGGTCTTAGAGCTCCAGCTGTTTCTGACCTTCCCTTGCCAGTGCTTTCACAGCCAAACATACACTAAGAATCTCCCCTTGCCTTGCCTCCCACCACTCCCAAGACACATTCGCAAGCTCCCTCACACTCTCGGCACAGACCAGCTCACAAAGTTAAAACATACAGCCATTTCTCCCACACCAGAGCTGTAAGGCCTAAGAGCTCCAGCTGTTTCTGACCTTCCCTTGCCAGTGCTTTCACAGCCAAACATACACTAAGAATCTCCCCTTGCCTTGCCTCCCACCACTCCCAAGACAAATTCTCAAGCTCACTCTCACTCTCGGCACAGACCAGCTCACAAAGTTAAAACATACAGCCATGTTTCCCTCTTAATATTTCTAAGGGCTTAATGCTCTTGCTGGTCCTCACCTTCCCTTGCCAGCACTTTCACACCCAGACAGACACTGCGGATGTACTTTTGCCTTGCCTCCCAGCACTCTCAATACACATTCGCAAGCTCACTCTCACTCTTCGCACAGACCAGCTCACAAAGTGCAAACATCCAGCCATTTCTCCCACACCAGAGCTCTAAGGCCTAAGAGCTGGTGCTGTATTCAACTGCCCTTCCCACCGCACTCACAGCCAGACACCCCACTGGCATCTCCCCTTGCCTTGCCTCCCACCATTCCCAAGACACATTCTCAAGCTCACTCTCACTCTCGGCACAGACCAGCTCCCAAAGTATAAAACATTCAGCCATTTCTCCCACACCAGAGCTCTAAGGGCTTAGAGCTCTTGCTGTTTCTGACCTTCCCTTGCCAGTGCTTTCACAGCCAAACATACACTAAGAATCTCCCCTTCCCTTGCCTCCCACCACTCCCAAGACACATTCGCAAGCTCACTCTCACTCTCGGCACAGACCAGCTCACAACGTGAAAACATCCAGCCATTTCTCCCACACCAGAGCTCTAAGGGCTTAGAGCTCCTGCTGTTTCTGACCTTCCCTTGCCAGTGCTTTCACAGCCAAACATACACTAAGAATCTCCCCTTGCCTTGCCTCCCACCACTCCCAAGACAAATTCTCAAGCTCCCTCACACTCTCGGCACAGACCAGCTCACAAAGTTAAAACATACAGCCATTTCTCCCACACCAGACCTCTAAAGGCTTAGAGCGCTTGCTGTTTCTGACCTTCCCTTGCCAGTGCTTTCACAGCCAAACATACACTAAGAATCTCCCCTTGCCTTGCCTCCCACCACTCCCAAGACAAATTCGCAAGCTCCCTCACACTCTCGGCACAGACCAGCTCACAAAGTTAAAACATACAGCCATTTCTCCCACACCAGACCTCTAAGGCCTAAGAGCTGGTGCTGTTTCTGACCTTCCCTTGCCAGTGCTTTCACAGCCAAACATACACTAAGAATCTCCCCTTGCCTTGCCTCCCACCACTCCCAAGACACATTCGCAAGTTCACTCTCACTCTCGGCACAGACCAGCTCACAAAGTTAAAACATACAGCCATGTTTCCCTCTTAATATTTCTAAGGGCTTAATGCTCTTGCTGGTCCTCACCTTCCCTTGCCAGCACTTTCACACCCAGACAGACACTGCGGATGTACTTTTGCCTTGCCTCCCACCACTCTCAATACACATTCGCAAGCTCACTCTCACTCTTCGCACAGACCAGCTCACAAAGTGCAAACATCCAGCCATTTCTCCCACACCAGAGCTCTAAGGCCTAAGAGCTGGTGCTGTATTCAACTGCCCTTCCCACCGCACTCACAGCCAGACACCCCACTGGCATCTCCCCTTGCCTTGCCTCCCACCATTCCCAAGACACATTCTCAAGCTCACTCTCACTCTCGGCACAGACCAGCTCCCAAAGTATAAAACATCCAGCCATTTCTCCCACACCAGAGCTCTAAGGGCTTAGAGCTCCTGCTGTTTCTGACCTTCCCTTGCCAGTGCTTTCACAGCCAAACATACACTAAGAATCTCCCCTTGCCTTGCCTCCCACCACTCCCAAGACAAATTCGCAAGCTCCCTCACACTCTCGGCACAGACCAGCTCACAAAGTTAAAACATACAGCCATTTCTCCCACACCAGACCTCTAAGGCCTAAGAGCTGGTGCTGTTTCTGACCTTCCCTTGCCAGTGCTTTCACAGCCAAACATACAGTAAGAATCTCCCCTTGCCTTGCCTCCCACCACTCCCAAGACACATTCGCAAGTTCACTCTCACTCTCGGCACAGACCAGCTCACAAAGTTAAAACATACAGCCATGTTTCCCTCTTAATATTTCTAAGGGCTTAATGCTCTTGCTGGTCCTCACCTTCCCTTGCCAGCACTTTCACACCCAGACAGACACTGCGGATGTACTTTTGCCTTGCCTCCCACCACTCCCAAGACACATTCGCAAGCTCCCTCTCACTCTCGGCACAGACCAGCTCCCAAACTATAAAACATCCAGCCATTTCTCCCACACCAGAGCTCTAAGGGCTTAGAGCTCCTGCTGTTTCTGACCTTCCCTTGCCAGTGCTTTCACAGCCAAACATACACTAAGAATCTCCCCTTGCCTTGCCTCCCACCACTCCCAAGACAAATTCTCAAGCTCACTCACACTCTCGGCACAGACCAGCTCACAAAGTTAAAACATACAGCCATTTCTCCCACACCAGAGCTCTAAGGCCTAAGAGCTGGTGCTGTTTCTGACCTTCCCTTGCCAGTGCTTTCACAGCCAAACATACACTAAGAATCTCCCCTTGCCTTGCCTCCCACCACTCCCAAGACACATTCGCAAGTTCACTCTCACTCTCGGCACAGACCAGCTCACAAAGTTAAAACATACAGCCATGTTTCCCTCTTAATATTTCTAAGGGCTTAATGCTCTTGCTGGTCCTCACCTTCCCTTGCCAGCACTTTCACACCCAGACAGACACTGCGGATGTACTTTTGCCTTGCCTCCCAGCACTCTCAATACACATTCGCAAGCTCACTCTCACTCTTCGCACAGACCAGCTCACAAAGTGCAAACATCCAGCCATTTCTCCCACATCAGAGCTCTAAGGCCTAAGAGCTGGTGCTGTATTCAACTGCCCTTCCCACCGCACTCACAGACAGACACCCCCCTGGCATCTCCCCTTGCCTTGCCTCCCACCACTCCCAAGACACATTCGCAAGCTCCCTCTCACTCTCGGCACAGACCAGCTCACAAAGTTAAAACATCCAGCCATTTCTCCCACACCAGAGCTCTAAGGGCTTAGAGCTGGTGCTGTTTCTGACCTTCCCTTGCCAGTGCTTTCACAGCCAAACATACACTAAGAATCTCCCCTTGCCTTGCCTCCCACCACTCACAAGACACATTCGCAAGCTCACTCTCACTCTCGGCACAGACCAGCTCACAAAGTTAAAACATACAGCCATGTTTCCCTCTTAATATTTCTAAGGGCTTAATGCTCTTGCTGGTCCTCACCTTCCCTTGCCAGCACTTTCACACCCAGACAGACACTGCGGATGTACTTTTGCCTTGCCTCCCAGCACTCTCAATACACATTCGCAAGCTCACTCTCACTCTTCGCACAGACCAGCTCACAAAGTGCAAACATCCAGCCATTTCTCCCACACCAGAGCTCTAAGGCCTAAGAGCTGGTGCTGTATTCAACTGCCCTTCCCACCGCACTCACAGCCAGACACCCCACTGGCATCTCCCCTTGCCTTGCCTCCCACCATTCCCAAGACACATTCTCAAGCTCACTCTCACTCTCGGCACAGACCAGCTCCCAAAGTATAAAACATTCAGCCATTTCTCCCACACCAGAGCTCTAAGGGCTTAGAGCTCTTGCTGTTTCTGACCTTCCCTTGCCAGTGCTTTCACAGCCAAACATACACTAAGAATCTCCCCTTCCCTTGCCTCCCACCACTCCCAAGACACATTCGCAAGCTCACTCTCACTCTCGGCACAGACCAGCTCACAACGTGAAAACATCCAGCCATTTCTCCCACACCAGAGCTCTAAGGGCTTAGAGCTCCTGCTGTTTCTGACCTTCCCTTGCCAGTGCTTTCACAGCCAAACATACACTAAGAATCTCCCCTTGCCTTGCCTCCCACCACTCCCAAGACAAATTCTCAAGCTCCCTCACACTCTCGGCACAGACCAGCTCACAAAGTTAAAACATACAGCCATTTCTCCCACACCAGACCTCTAAAGGCTTAGAGCGCTTGCTGTTTCTGACCTTCCCTTGCCAGTGCTTTCACAGCCAAACATACACTAAGAATCTCCCCTTGCCTTGCCTCCCACCACTCCCAAGACAAATTCGCAAGCTCCCTCACACTCTCGGCACAGACCAGCTCACAAAGTTAAAACATACAGCCATTTCTCCCACACCAGACCTCTAAGGCCTAAGAGCTGGTGCTGTTTCTGACCTTCCCTTGCCAGTGCTTTCACAGCCAAACATACAGTAAGAATCTCCCCTTGCCTTGCCTCCCACCACTCCCAAGACACATTCGCAAGTTCACTCTCACTCTCGGCACAGACCAGCTCACAAAGTTAAAACATACAGCCATGTTTCCCTCTTAATATTTCTAAGGGCTTAATGCTCTTGCTGGTCCTCACCTTCCCTTGCCAGCACTTTCACACCCAGACAGACACTGCGGATGTACTTTTGCCTTGCCTCCCACCACTCTCAATACACATTCGCAAGCTCACTCTCACTCTTCGCACAGACCAGCTCACAAAGTGCAAACATCCAGCCATTTCTCCCACACCAGAGCTCTAAGGCCTAAGAGCTGGTGCTGTATTCAACTGCCCTTCCCACCGCACTCACAGACAGACACCCCCCTGGCATCTCCCCTTGCCTTGCCTCCCACCACTCCCAACACACATTCGCAAGCTCACTCTCACTCTCGGCACAGACCAGCTCCCAAAGTATAAAACATCCAGCCATTTCTCCCACACCAGAGCTCTAAGGGCTTAGAGCTCCTGCTGTTTCTGACCTTCCCTTGCCAGTGCTTTCACAGCCAAACATACACTAAGAATCTCCCCTTGCCTTGCCTCCCACCACTCCCAAGACACATTCGCAAGTTCACTCTCACTCTCGGCACAGACCAGCTCACAAAGTTAAAACATACAGCCATGTTTCCCTCTTAATATTTCTAAGGGCTTAATGCTCTTGCTGGTCCTCACCTTCCCTTGCCAGCACTTTCACACCCAGACAGACA
The DNA here is from genome assembly GCF_030463565.1 of Pelecanus crispus. Classification (NCBI taxonomy): domain Eukaryota; kingdom Metazoa; phylum Chordata; class Aves; order Pelecaniformes; family Pelecanidae; genus Pelecanus; species Pelecanus crispus. The sequence continues at coordinate 15,849,486 of NC_134645.1, forward strand.
CTGCGGATGTACTTTTGCCTTGCCTCCCAGCACTCTCAATACACATTCGCAAGCTCACTCTCACTCTTCGCACAGACCAGCTCACAAAGTGCAAACATCCAGCCATTTCTCCCACACCAGAGCTCTAAGGCCTAAGAGCTCCTGCTGTTTCTGACCTTCCCTTGCCAGTGCTTTCACAGCCAAACATATACTAAGAATCTCCCCTTGCCTTGCCTCCCACCACTCCCAAGACACATTCGCAAGCTCCCTCACACTCTCGGCACAGACCAGCTCACAAAGTTAAAACATCCAGCCATTTCTCCCACACCAGAGCTCTAAGGGCTTAGAGCTCCTGCTGTTTCTGACCTTCCCTTGCCAGTGCTTTCACAGCCAAACATACACTAAGAATCTCCCCTTGCCTTGCCTCCCACCACTCCCAAGACACATTCGCAAGTTCACTCTCACTCTCGGCACAGACCAGCTCACAAAGTTAAAACATACAGCCATGTTTCCCTCTTAATATTTCTAAGGGCTTAATGCTCTTGCTGGTCCTCACCTTCCCTTGCCAGCACTTTCACACCCAGACAGACACTGCGGATGTACTTTTACCTTGCCTCCCAGCACTCTCAATACACATTCGCAAGCTCACTCTCACTCTTCGCACAGACCAGCTCACAAAGTGCAAACATCCAGCCATTTCTCCCACACCAGAGCTCTAAGGCCTAAGAGCTGGTGCTGTATTCAACTGCCCTTCCCACCGCACTCACAGCCAGACACCCCACTGGCATCTCCCCTTGCCTTGCCTCCCACCATTCCCAAGACACATTCTCAAGCTCCCTCTCACTCTCGGCACAGACCAGCTCTCAAAGTTAAAACATACAGCCATTTCTCCCACACCAGACCTCTAAAGGCTTAGACCTCTTGCTGTTTCTGACCTTCCCTTGCCAGTGCTTTCACAGCCAAACATACACTAAGAATCTCCCCTTGCCTTGCCTCCCACCACTCCCAAGACACATTCGCAAGCTCACTCTCACTCTCGGCACAGACCAGCTCACAAAGTTAAAACATACAGCCATGTTTCCCTCTTAATATTTCTAAGGGCTTAATGCTCTTGCTGGTCCTCACCTTCCCTTGCCAGCACTTTCACACCCAGACAGACACTGCGGATGTACTTTTGCCTTGCCTCCCAGCACTCTCAATACACATTCGCAAGCTCACTCTCACTCTTCGCACAGACCAGCTCACAAAGTGCAAACATCCAGCCATTTCTCCCACACCAGAGCTCTAAGGGCTTAGAGCGCTTGCTGTTTCTGACCTTCCCTTGCCAGTGCTTTCACAGCCAAACATACACTAAGAATCTCCCCTTGCCTTGCCTCCCACCACTCACAAGACACATTCTCAAGCTCACTCTCACTCTCGGCACAGACCAGCTCCCAAAGTATAAAACATTCAGCCATTTCTCCCACACCAGAGCTCTAAGGGCTTAGAGCTCTTGCTGTTTCTGACCTTCCCTTGCCAGTGCTTTCACAGCCAAACATACACTAAGAATCTCCCCTTCCCTTGCCTCCCACCACTCCCAAGACACATTCGCAAGCTCACTCTCACTCTCGGCACAGACCAGCTCACAACGTGAAAACATCCAGCCATTTCTCCCACACCAGAGCTCTAAGGGCTTAGAGCTCCAGCTGTTTCTGACCTTCCCTTGCCAGTGCTTTCACAGCCAAACATACACTAAGAATCTCCCCTTGCCTTGCCTCCCACCACTCCCAAGACAAATTCTCAAGCTCCCTCACACTCTCGGCACAGACCAGCTCACAAAGTTAAAACATACAGCCATTTCTCCCACACCAGAGCTCTAAAGGCTTAGAGCGCTTGCTGTTTCTGACCTTCCCTTGCCAGTGCTTTCACAGCCAAACATACACTAAGAATCTCCCCTTGCCTTGCCTCCCACCACTCCCAAGACAAATTCGCAAGCTCCCTCACACTCTCGGCACAGACCAGCTCACAAAGTTAAAACATACAGCCATTTCTCCCACACCAGAGCTCTAAGGCCTAAGAGCTGGTGCTGTTTCTGACCTTCCCTTGCCAGTGCTTTCACAGCCAAACATACACTAAGAATCTCCCCTTGCCTTGCCTCCCACCACTCCCAAGACACATTCGCAAGTTCACTCTCACTCTCGGCACAGACCAGCTCACAAAGTTAAAACATACAGCCATGTTTCCCTCTTAATATTTCTAAGGGCTTAATGCTCTTGCTGGTCCTCACCTTCCCTTGCCAGCACTTTCACACCCAGACAGACACTGCGGATGTACTTTTGCCTTGCCTCCCAGCACTCTCAATACACATTCGCAAGCTCACTCTCACTCTTCGCACAGACCAGCTCACAAAGTGCAAACATCCAGCCATTTCTCCCACACCAGAGCTCTAAGGCCTAAGAGCTGGTGCTGTATTCAACTGCCCTTCCCACCGCACTCACAGCCAGACACCCCACTGGCATCTCCCCTTGCCTTGCCTCCCACCATTCCCAAGACACATTCTCAAGCTCACTCTCACTCTCGGCACAGACCAGCTCCCAAAGTATAAAACATTCAGCCATTTCTCCCACACCAGAGCTCTAAGGGCTTAGAGCTCTTGCTGTTTCTGACCTTCCCTTGCCAGTGCTTTCACAGCCAAACATACACTAAGAATCTCCCCTTGCCTTGCCTCCCACCACTCCCAAGACACATTCGCAAGTTCACTCTCACTCTCGGCACAGACCAGCTCACAAAGTTAAAACATACAGCCATGTTTCCCTCTTAATATTTCTAAGGGCTTAATGCTCTTGCTGGTCCTCACCTTCCCTTGCCAGCACTTTCACACCCAGACAGACACTGCGGATGTACTTTTGCCTTGCCTCCCAGCACTCTCAATACACATTCGCAAGCTCACTCTCACTCTTCGCACAGACCAGCTCACAAAGTGCAAACATCCAGCCATTTCTCCCACACCAGAGCTCTAAGGCCTAAGAGCTGGTGCTGTATTCAACTGCCCTTCCCACCGCACTCACAGCCAGACACCCCACTGGCATCTCCCCTTGCCTTGCCTCCCACCATTCCCAAGACACATTCTCAAGCTCACTCTCACTCTCGGCACAGACCAGCTCCCAAAGTATAAAACATCCAGCCATTTCTCCCACACCAGAGCTCTAAGGGCTTAGAGCTCTTGCTGTTTCTGACCTTCCCTTGCCAGTGCTTTCACAGCCAAACATACACTAAGAATCTCCCCTTGCCTTGCCTCCCACCACTCCCAAGACAAATTCGCAAGCTCCCTCACACTCTCGGCACAGACCAGCTCACAAAGTTAAAACATACAGCCATTTCTCCCACACCAGACCTCTAAGGCCTAAGAGCTGGTGCTGTTTCTGACCTTCCCTTGCCAGTGCTTTCACAGCCAAACATACACTAAGAATCTCCCCTTGCCTTGCCTCCCACCACTCCCAAGACACATTCGCAAGTTCACTCTCACTCTCGGCACAGACCAGCTCACAAAGTTAAAACATACAGCCATGTTTCCCTCTTAATATTTCTAAGGGCTTAATGCTCTTGCTGGTCCTCACCTTCCCTTGCCAGCACTTTCACACCCAGACAGACACTGCGGATGTACTTTTGCCTTGCCTCCCACCACTCTCAATACACATTCGCAAGCTCACTCTCACTCTTCGCACAGACCAGCTCACAAAGTGCAAACATCCAGCCATTTCTCCCACACCAGAGCTCTAAGGCCTAAGAGCTGGTGCTGTATTCAACTGCCCTTCCCACCGCACTCACAGACAGACACCCCACTGGCATCTCCCCTTGCCTTGCCTCCCACCACTCCCAACACACATTCGCAAGCTCACTCTCACTCTCGGCACAGACCAGCTCACAAAGTTAAAACATACAGCCATTTCTCCCACACCAGAGCTCTAAGGCCTAAGAGCTGGTGCTGTTTCTGACCTTCCCTTGCCAGTGCTTTCACAGCCAAACATACACTAAGAATCTCCCCTTGCCTTGCCTCCCACCACTCCCAAGACACATTCGCAAGTTCACTCTCACTCTCGGCACAGACCAGCTCACAAAGTTAAAACATACAGCCATGTTTCCCTCTTAATATTTCTAAGGGCTTAATGCTCTTGCTGGTCCTCACCTTCCCTTGCCAGCACTTTCACACCCAGACAGACACTGCGGATGTACTTTTGCCTTGCCTCCCAGCACTCTCAATACACATTCGCAAGCTCACTCTCACTCTTCGCACAGACCAGCTCACAAAGTGCAAACATCCAGCCATTTCTCCCACACCAGAGCTCTAAGGCCTAAGAGCTGGTGCTGTATTCAACTGCCCTTCCCACCGCACTCACAGCCAGACACCCCACTGGCATCTCCCCTTGCCTTGCCTCCCACCATTCCCAAGACACATTCTCAAGCTCCCTCTCACTCTCGGCACAGACCAGCTCTCAAAGTTAAAACATACAGCCATTTCTCCCACACCAGACCTCTAAAGGCTTAGACCTCTTGCTGTTTCTGACCTTCCCTTGCCAGTGCTTTCACAGCCAAACATACACTAAGAATCTCCCCTTGCCTTGCCTCCCACCACTCCCAAGACACATTCGCAAGCTCACTCTCACTCTCGGCACAGACCAGCTCACAAAGTTAAAACATACAGCCATGTTTCCCTCTTAATATTTCTAAGGGCTTAATGCTCTTGCTGGTCCTCACCTTCCCTTGCCAGCACTTTCACACCCAGACAGACACTGCGGATGTACTTTTGCCTTGCCTCCCAGCACTCTCAATACACATTCGCAAGCTCACTCTCACTCTTCGCACAGACCAGCTCACAAAGTGCAAACATCCAGCCATTTCTCCCACACCAGAGCTCTAAGGGCTTAGAGCGCTTGCTGTTTCTGACCTTCCCTTGCCAGTGCTTTCACAGCCAAACATACACTAAGAATCTCCCCTTGCCTTGCCTCCCACCACTCACAAGACACATTCTCAAGCTCACTCTCACTCTCGGCACAGACCAGCTCCCAAAGTATAAAACATTCAGCCATTTCTCCCACACCAGAGCTCTAAGGGCTTAGAGCGCTTGCTGTTTCTGACCTTCCCTTGCCAGTGCTTTCACAGCCAAACATACACTAAGAATCTCCCCTTGCCTTGCCTCCCACCACTCCCAAGACAAATTCGCAAGCTCCCTCACACTCTCGGCACAGACCAGCTCACAAAGTTAAAACATACAGCCATTTCTCCCACACCAGACCTCTAAGGCCTAAGAGCTGGTGCTGTTTCTGACCTTCCCTTGCCAGTGCTTTCACAGCCAAACATACAGTAAGAATCTCCCCTTGCCTTGCCTCCCACCACTCCCAAGACACATTCGCAAGTTCACTCTCACTCTCGGCACAGACCAGCTCACAAAGTTAAAACATACAGCCATGTTTCCCTCTTAATATTTCTAAGGGCTTAATGCTCTTGCTGGTCCTCACCTTCCCTTGCCAGCACTTTCACACCCAGACAGACACTGCGGATGTACTTTTGCCTTGCCTCCCACCACTCTCAATACACATTCGCAAGCTCACTCTCACTCTTCGCACAGACCAGCTCACAAAGTGCAAACATCCAGCCATTTCTCCCACACCAGAGCTCTAAGGCCTAAGAGCTGGTGCTGTATTCAACTGCCCTTCCCACCGCACTCACAGACAGACACCCCCCTGGCATCTCCCCTTGCCTTGCCTCCCACCACTCCCAACACACATTCGCAAGCTCACTCTCACTCTCGGCACAGACCAGCTCCCAAAGTATAAAACATCCAGCCATTTCTCCCACACCAGAGCTCTAAGGGCTTAGAGCTCCTGCTGTTTCTGACCTTCCCTTGCCAGTGCTTTCACAGCCAAACATACACTAAGAATCTCCCCTTGCCTTGCCTCCCACCACTCCCAAGACACATTCGCAAGTTCACTCTCACTCTCGGCACAGACCAGCTCACAAAGTTAAAACATACAGCCATGTTTCCCTCTTAATATTTCTAAGGGCTTAATGCTCTTGCTGGTCCTCACCTTCCCTTGCCAGCACTTTCACACCCAGACAGACACTGCGGATGTACTTTTGCCTTGCCTCCCAGCACTCTCAATACACATTCGCAAGCTCACTCTCACTCTTCGCACAGACCAGCTCACAAAGTGCAAACATCCAGCCATTTCTCCCACACCAGAGCTCTAAGGCCTAAGAGCTCCTGCTGTTTCTGACCTTCCCTTGCCAGTGCTTTCACAGCCAAACATATACTAAGAATCTCCCCTTGCCTTGCCTCCCACCACTCCCAAGACACATTCGCAAGCTCCCTCACACTCTCGGCACAGACCAGCTCACAAAGTTAAAACATACAGCCATTTCTCCCACACCAGAGCTCTAAGGCCTAAGAGCTGGTGCTGTTTCTGACCTTCCCTTGCCAGTGCTTTCACAGCCAAACATACACTAAGAATCTCCCCTTGCCTTGCCTCCCACCACTCCCAAGACACATTCGCAAGTTCACTCTCACTCTCGGCACAGACCAGCTCACAAAGTTAAAACATACAGCCATGTTTCCCTCTTAATATTTCTAAGGGCTTAATGCTCTTGCTGGTCCTCACCTTCCCTTGCCAGCACTTTCACACCCAGACAGACACTGCGGATGTACTTTTACCTTGCCTCCCAGCACTCTCAATACACATTCGCAAGCTCACTCTCACTCTTCGCACAGACCAGCTCACAAAGTGCAAACATCCAGCCATTTCTCCCACACCAGACCTCTAAGGCCTAAGAGCTGGTGCTGTATTCAACTGCCCTTCCCACCGCACTCACAGCCAGACACCCCACTGGCATCTCCCCTTGCCTTGCCTCCCACCATTCCCAAGACACATTCTCAAGCTCCCTCTCACTCTCGGCACAGACCAGCTCTCAAAGTTAAAACATACAGCCATTTCTCCCACACCAGACCTCTAAAGGCTTAGACCTCTTGCTGTTTCTGACCTTCCCTTGCCAGTGCTTTCACAGCCAAACATACACTAAGAATCTCCCCTTGCCTTGCCTCCCACCACTCCCAAGACACATTCGCAAGCTCACTCTCACTCTCGGCACAGACCAGCTCACAAAGTTAAAACATACAGCCATGTTTCCCTCTTAATATTTCTAAGGGCTTAATGCTCTTGCTGGTCCTCACCTTCCCTTGCCAGCACTTTCACACCCAGACAGACACTGCGGATGTACTTTTGCCTTGCCTCCCAGCACTCTCAATACACATTCGCAAGCTCACTCTCACTCTTCGCACAGACCAGCTCACAAAGTGCAAACATCCAGCCATTTCTCCCACACCAGAGCTCTAAGGGCTTAGAGCGCTTGCTGTTTCTGACCTTCCCTTGCCAGTGCTTTCACAGCCAAACATACACTAAGAATCTCCCCTTGCCTTGCCTCCCACCACTCACAAGACACATTCTCAAGCTCACTCTCACTCTCGGCACAGACCAGCTCCCAAAGTATAAAACATTCAGCCATTTCTCCCACACCAGAGCTCTAAGGGCTTAGAGCTCTTGCTGTTTCTGACCTTCCCTTGCCAGTGCTTTCACAGCCAAACATACACTAAGAATCTCCCCTTCCCTTGCCTCCCACCACTCCCAAGACACATTCGCAAGCTCACTCTCACTCTCGGCACAGACCAGCTCACAACGTGAAAACA